>NC_057391.1:48166252-48354785 GCF_019320065.1 Cervus canadensis
AAATGACTGGCCTGAGGAGAGATGAATTTAGTTTTGTTGGACACCATGGTTAGCCTTTTTTGAGTTTATAAAGAGGTGAAATAGCACAGAAGGGAGGCCTTGCTGTGGGGGCCTTGAGTGTGGGATTGTACAGTCTTGAGGGGTACCTGGGGTTTGGCTTTGTCAGGACACCAGTATACCTGTTTTGTAATCACCTCCTTACTTGCCCATCTCCTTAGCAGGCTCTGAGCTGTTGATGACTAGGAATGCTATCTTGTTCTTTTTATCTCAAATGTCAAGATGGTTTCTGGCCTGCTTCATATTCATTGAGTATTTGTTAAACGATTGGGAGATCCTCAGTTTTGCAGTGTCTAGCAGCTGGGCTTTGTGAGGTACATTTAGAGTTTATGTGGACCAGGGGAACTGATTGAGGTCAAACCTGAATGATATGTACATACAGTGAGTGTATGTCCCAGATTTTTTGGAACAGACCCCGTTTCAAATATTCTCTCCAATTTTTCCTCTAAGTACATTTTTATCTGTCAGGCTTAGTGCTCTGAAATTTTGGTTTGGAAAATATGCACAGTGCAGCAAAGATGCTGACTTGTTATCCCGCTGTGGCTGGACTATTGAGGTCTGTGTTCTCCTGGGTGTCAGAGACGTGAGACCCTGAATAAGTAATAAGAGGGCTGTGTGGTGAGCACAGATGTAGCAGAGCTGTGGGTTTATTTAATTACTGTCTTTTCTGACCTATTTCTGTATGTGGGTATATCAGTCAGTCTTCTTCAGAGAAACAGAACCAGTAGGATGTATTTCAAGGAATTTGCTCACCCGACTGCGGGGGCTGGTAAGTCTGAGACATGTAGGAAAGGCCAGCAGGCTGAAACTCCTCAGCAGGAGCTAATGTTGCAGTCTAGAGAGAGAATTTCTTCTTCCTCAGGGAAATTTCAGTTTTGCTCTTAAGGTCTTTCAACTCAATGGATAAGGCTCACTCACATTATCAGGGGCCATTCCCTTTGCTTAAGGTCAACTGATTGTGGATGTTAACTTCATCAACAAAATGCCTTCACAACAACACCTAGATTAGTGTTGGATTAAGTAACTGTGTGCTAGAGCCTAGCCAGGTTAACAAAAAACTAATATTGAAACTCCAGTATTTTGGCCACCTGATGCGAAGAACTGACTCACTGGAAAAGATCCTGATTCTGGGGAAGATTGAAGGCAGAAGGAGAAGGGGACGACAGAGGATGAAATGGTTGGATGGCATCACCGACTCAATGGACATGAGTCTGAGCAAGCTCCGGGAGTTGGTGATGGACAGGGAAGCCTGGTGTGCTGCAGTCCATGGAGTTGCAAAGAATCAGACATGACTGAGTAACTGAACTGAACTGAACTGAACCATCATTGCAGATGAAATATGAATTGCCCACAATCTGTCCCAGAAGGATAATATAAAGGAACAATCATGAGTTTGGGCAAATTCTGGCAAATGTGGGGGCAGGATTATCTGATAAACTGCTGTTCTCCTCCACGAAGAGGGGCAGCCACAGCCTGTTGACCTGCTTATTAATCCCAGTGGGTTAAGTTAGCAAAATCTTTGAAGTGTCCCCACAAGGAGACTGCTGCTCTAGCCCCAGGATGGAGAAATGGAATAATACTCACCTTCCTTTCCCGCTTTCATGGGAAAGTGAAGTGAAGTGAAGTGAAAGTTGCTCAGTCGTGTCTGACTCTTTGCAACAACACGGACTCTTCAGTCCACAGAATTCTCCAGACCAGAATACTGGAGTGGGTAGCCATTCCCTTCTCCAGGGGACTTCCCAACCCAGGAATTGAGCCGGGGTCTCCAGCATTGCAGTTGGTTTAAAGAATCCAGTTCGATTCCTGGGTTGGGAAGATCTGTTGGAGAAGAGATAGGTTACCCACTCTAGTGTTCTTGGGCTTCCCTTGTGGCTCAGCTGTTAAAGTATCCGCCTATAATTCAGGAGACCTGGGTTTGATCCCTGGGTTGGGAAGGTCCCCTGGAGAAGGGAAAGGCTACCTGCTCCAGTATTCTGGCCTAGAGAATTCCATGGACTGTGTAGTCACATAGGGTCACAAAGAGTCGGAAATGACTTTCACTTTCATGGGGAAAGGGGCCTGATTTGATTGGTGTTGGAAGAGGCATTCTGTTAAGGGCCCTGAGCATCTCTAGGTGTTCTTTCTGTGTGAGCCGTGAATACAAGAGCCTGATTGCTCTTCACTCAGGCCATTACTCAGGATTGCTTTGGCAGTGAGCAACCTTGAGAAAGGAGGTAATGACTTTCCTGGGACAAAGAGGAGACTTGCCTCTACTTGCTGTAAAAATGGTGAAACATCCAAGCTCTGACTTCCTCTCCTATAATAATCCTCTGCATATTGAGGGTCCATCTAGAAATACCTGCATTGTTTCCTTAGGACCTGGGGGGCAACTATTGTGAAGATCATGCTGACACTCTGGCTATTTCATATACTGTGAGTAATAAAGTCCTTTGTCTCTGATTTAGTTGTTTGTCTCGTATCTTCTTGCCAGCCTCCATGAAACTGTTGCAGGGGAGTTTGTTAGCTTGTTAGGATGAAAATCTCAGACCCTCTGCAATTTTTTACAGTAAGAGGCCTTGATTCCATGTAGGCAACATGTATTTGTTTCACATTCCTAGCCTTTCCTTCCTCCTCCATGCAAAGAGGGTCTATCCTGGAGACCAAACTCTCCCTACTCCACAATCTCATTGCAAGAGTATATATAGTAAGAACTGTTTTGGCTTTCCAGCTCTATCATTAAGAAAGCTGCTGTGTTGATTCCTGGTTGGGCTTTTCCCAAGTGGTTTAGAATCTGGAGGGATAAGAGTGGAACATCTAGGTTCTTCTAGAAATCCCAAGTTGTACTGAGTACCAGGCTCTATACTAGAAGCTGGGAGTGCCACTGTGAAAAATAAAGGTCCCTGCTGTATTGTAGCTGATACTGTTAATGGGACAAGGGAGCCTGAACAGATGTAAGAAGATAATGTGCAGTTTCAAGAGCAGCACAACATGACTGCCTGCAGATCATATCCCTTCGTCTAACATTTTTTTCCTTTTGAGTTTGATTTCTCTGAAGTCACATTTAAATCTTCCTAGTTGGATTTAGGTTATTCTTAGGTTTGTAAGTAATACATTTACAAACTATCTCTTGGGAAGTTATTTCTGCACTGGTTAAGCTCATCATTATATATGTTGATTTGTACCAAATTCATTCACAGAGGGTGACACTGCTATAATTTTGTAGTAAATTATATTCTAACCATGCTTTATAAAATAACTAAATCAACCATACAGAATTCAGTATTAAAACTTAAATTATAATGTGGATATTGAAATTATTTTAGGTAAATAATGCATATACCAGATCATTTAATATAATTCTAAGTTCTACTTTCATTATGTTTTTCAGCAAATAGACTCAAAGTAGAGTAGAAATTGAGGAATCTATCTGTAAATCCACCCATCTATTGTCAGTCACTGTGCTAGGTACTAGGAATATAAAGATAGCCAAGAATAGATATTTCAAATACTCCAGTCTCCTAAAAGGACAAATGCAGTTCAGTCATGCATATAGTGGAAATGGCCAAATTTTGCAGAAGTTGGACTGGTACTTATTAAGGCATAGCCCTCAGAGCTACAGCCAGTCTTGGAGAATATGTTTTCTTCTTGTCTGTTTAAATGCAGGAATGAGCCTCTACATCCCCGTGCATGAGCTGATAATCCAAAAATAACACATCCAAATGTTATCTGTGATTTTTCCATAATATGTATACATTTATGAAATGAAATTTATAAAAGACAACATAATTCAATTTGTAAACATTTACTGAGTTTCTACCATACACAAGGACCTATAGTAGATTCTATGGGGGAAAAAAGACAAGATACATGCCCTTGAAGAATTTGCAATCAAGTGAGGACATTCATTATTATCATAGACTTATGAGTCTACTTGTCAGGCAAGGGTCTCCCCTTTCAACATCATGACTCCTTTATGACTTTTTGTGATGCTTTTATCAACAGTATGTTGGCTTCAGTGTCTTTGTATTAACCCAAATAATCAGTCAACATATCGGTATTGCAGGAAATGAATGAAAGGCTATAAGGGAGGATGATGAGGAGATAGGAGAGGAACTCACAGTAACACCTATTCTATAGTGGGCACTTTATGATTAATACATTCCCAGAAGAATCCAGGAAGTAGGTATTATTGTTCTTTCCCTTCCTTTTTTTTTTTTTTTTTTGGCAGATGACAACATTAAAGCTCAAACATTTCCTTAAACCCAGACAGCAAGCGGCAGACCTGGGATTTTTAGGTCTGTTTAATATCAAAGCCCAAGCTTTGTCTGCTATAGTTAACTCACAACCTTTCAAAAATGTATGTGTGTTTTCAGAAGCAAGCTAGTGAATACACAAGCAAGCAAAAACACACCTAACAAAAGAAAGAAAGCAGTGAATTTTGTGGCACTGGAGGTATTTACAGTAAACTGAATAAATATTGGCAGAGATACAGAGGGGGTTAAAGCATTGAGTCGGGGGTGAACAGAGTGATACCAAAATTCCTTTCAACTCTGGATTCAACTTCTATGAAAGCGTGAACAGGATGTGCACCTATTTCCCTTTTCGTGAGATCCTCCACCACACGTGCTCTACCATGAATGCAAAGAGTCATCGGAGTAGATATTGGGAAAAACAAGGCCCATGGCCTATATCACTACAGAGCTTATCAAGATGTGCAGCAGTTCATCCTGCTGAAAGTTTAGCTTGTGTTATGTGTATGTTTCCCATTTGTTCCATGGAGGAAGTTCCTACAAATCAATCATGCCAACTTTGGAGGAAAAAAATCTTTTAGCTTTCAAGAAGCTCCTTTCCCAAGGGGAAAGAGACAACTAGACCTTCTTTTATTTCAGATCCTGTTTTGGACTGAATGTTTGTTTCTTTACAAATTCATATATTGAAACCCTAACCCACAGTGTGATGGTATTTTGAAGTGAGGCTGTTGGGAGGTAAATTAGATCAGGTCACGGAGGTGGGGGCAGAAGGCACAATGGGATTAGTGCTGTTGGAAGAAGAGGAGGAGAGAATAGAGCCCTTTCTCTCTTTGCTTCTCTGTGAGCACACCACAAGAAGGTGACCATCCACAAGCCAGGGCTTGGGCCCTCACCAAGAACTGAATCTGCTGGCATCTTGACCTTGGACTTCCCAGCCTCCAGAGCTGTGAGAAGTAAATTTCCATGATTTAAGTCACCCAGTTTATGGTGCATTGTTGTGGCAGGCCACATTGATTGAGATAGACCCCTTAAGACTATTGTTCCAATCATTTTTAAGAGTTGGGCTGGTGGTCCTATTTGGGGAAACCTGTTTGGGGAGAGAGGTTGTGATAACATCCTTTGAGTTTCACAGATTGAAAGGTAGTGTGATTTTGGAGGCTAGAGAGTGAAGTGAAGGTAGGGGAGCAGTGAGAATCTCTGGCACAGTGGCTGGGCAACTGAGTCCTTGGAACATGGGTGTGCAGGACCAGAAATCACAGAACATTGGAAGCTACAATCTGGGAACCTGAGCTGCAGCCTCACTGGCTGAACTGAGCTCTGCGGGAGTGTGGGATCTTTCTCCAGGTTCTGAAGACCACGTTCAGCAGTATCGCCAAATGTGAGCAACAATGACAAGGTGGACTGATTGGACACCAGAGACTTGCTGTCCCAGTCTCTCTTTGGACTGTGAAAATCTCTAATGTTTCTGCATTTTGTTTGTTTGTTTCTTGCTTGTTTTCTAAACTATTCATAGGAAGGAGGAGGCCCAGAAAGCAGGGCCAGAGCAGGGTAAATTTGAGTAAAAAAATCACTGCTGAGATTTGCAGCAGGAAATGGTGGAGCAGTCAGTCCCCCAAGGCCACCAGGGACCTCTCTTCTAAGTGGAGGAGACAGACTGGGGCTGAGAGGAGCAGACAGTTCCAGCCATACTCTGGTTCTTTGCAGTGGCTGGGCAGCCACAGTCTTAACAAAAAACTCGGTTTCTTTATTATTCTTGGTCTCAGAACTCCCAGACTTGACATCTCAATAACATAAGAAAGTTCTAGAGAGTGAAAGTGATAGTCACTCAGTCATGTCCAACTCTTTGCAACCTCGTGGACATTGGATTCTTCAGGCAAGAGCACTGGAGTGGGTTGCCATTTCCTTCTCCAGGGGATATTTTTGATCTGGGGATAGAATCCAGGTCTCCTGCATTGCAGGCAGATTCTTTACCATCTGAGCCACCAGGGAAAGTTCTAGATGGAAGCCTTATTTAGATTCTGAAGGGTAGTTGTACATGGAAGCATGGTGTTCAGATGTTTGGAGATTGGGGTATTTGGCACTTATGAACAGCAACAGCAATGACAACAACAGAGAAATACAGATCTATGGGTTTAATATTTAACATTTGGGTTTTGTCATGATACAGATTTACAAAAAACAAATAACAACAATAACCCTGGCATGTGTGACATGGTTGAGTGATGGATCTTGGAGAGCACCCCTAGACATTCCCCTCGAGTTTCAGGCAACAGAATGAGATTGGCTGGTGAATAAAGCCCCTGGCTCTGGATACCCTGGGTATTTGTATCCTGCAGTCCTATTTTTTGAGGAGCTGAGAGCAAATGATGAGGGATATTTGCAGCAGGAAATGGTACAAAGGAGACCTGCCTTTTTTTTTCTTACAGTTTATTAGTTACTCCCTTCCTCTGGGCCAACCTCTGAGATTCACTCATGTCTGATAAGTGCTTACCAAACCTGACCAAGTATCCAGAGAAAGAAAACCCTGGCATGGGAGCCCACTCCAGTCTTCTGGCCTGGAGAATCCCATGGACAGAGGAGCCTGGTGAGCTGCAGTTCATGGGATCGCAAAGAATCGTGCAGGACTGGAGCAACAGAGCACACATGCGCTTTCATCGTCGTATCTAGCGGTGCTGTCTCTGCTTTCCCAGAACTTTCCTTTCCTTCCTCCCTGTGTTTGACTTTGTTTGCTTCCTCAGCACCAGGAATTACTTTCAGAGACCTGGGGAATCTGATCATGTGCTCTGAAAGTCCCCGCACTTAGGGGAGGGTCTGATGTTTCTTTAATCTTTACCAGCCAAGGGTCTGATGGCTACTTGGTGAAATCCTGGCCAGCTTTGGAGAAGGAGGCCTGAAAGGAGCTTTGAAGATTCCGAAGATAAACACTTTGCTTCTGTTCTGGTCCTCCCCTTACCTTCATCATATATGTCACCAACTCTTACTCCAAAGCCGTTGCCTCTCCTTCCCTGTGCCTCCTTCCATGCTTCTCTCATTTCTCCCCTGAGTGACTGACAGCATTGTAAATAATTTTTCTGACTTCAAATTCTTACTGTTCTAGTCCATTCTCTGAATAGCTACCCAGGAACTTCTAAAGTACACATCTGTTCATGCCATTCTCTCATCTGAGAACACTCACTGGTTTCCTATCATTCTCAGGGTACTTAGGATATTCACTCCTTCTCCCTGAAATACCCATCCTCTTTTTCCTTCCTGGAAAAGAATTAATCATTTATCACCTCGTCTGTGAAGCCATCCAAGATTCCTTTGGGTGGGGTTACTCCCTTTTTTGCTGTTGCTGTTCAGTCGCTAAATCATGTCTGACTCTGCAATCCCATGGACTGCAACATGTCAGACTTCCCTGTCCTCCACTGTCTCCCAGAGTTTCCTCAAATTCACGTCCATTGAGTCGGTGATTGTAACCATCTCATCATCATCCTGTCCCTCTCTGCTTCTCTTCCTGCCTTCCATCTTCCCAGCATCAGGGTCTTTTCCAATGAGTCAACTCTTCACATAGGCGGCCAAAATATTGGAGCTTCAGCCTCAGCAACAGTTCTCCCAATGAATATTCAGGATTGATCTCTTGTAGGATTGACTGGTTTGATCTCCTTGCAGTCCAAGGGACTCTCAAGAGTCTTCTCCAGCACCACAATTCAAAAGCATCAATTCTTTGGCCCTCAGCCTTCTTTATGGTCCAACTCTCACACCTGTACATGACTCCTGGAAAAACCATAGCTTTGACTATACAGAACTTTGTCAGCAAAGTAGTATCTCTGTTTTTTAATATGTTTTAATATCTCTGGTGTTTAATATCTTGTCTACCTAGACAAGACATTTTTCTTCCAAGGAGCAAATGTCTTTTAGTTTCATGGCTGTGGTCACCACCTGCAGTGATTTTGGAGCCCAAGAAAATAAAATCTGTCACTGTTTCCACTTATTCCCCTTCTATTTGCCATGAAGTAGTGAGACTGGATGCCATGATCTTAGACATTTATTCTTTTTTAAAAAATGAGAAGAAATAATTTCACTTGTTCATTGATTTTTCAATTAACTCATGGACACAGTTTAAAATTAGTCCCATTTACAAACTTAGTTAATTACATTCCCTTAAACATCTTCAACCATGTTTATAAATTTAATATGTTTTCTTTTTAAACACTTCAAATGCCTGGCAGGGCACACTTACAATATTAATAAGCAAAACCCTCTTAAGCATTTAAATTACTCTTGTATCCAATAAATGAATAATTATAGTAAATCAAGTTCTACTAGACATGACACAGCTATTTATAGACTTAAAATTCTCTTGTACTTTTCTGCTAAAAATTAAAAGTGTCAGATTCTCTCAAATATGACAAACACTTTCAGAGTTGTTTTTAATTGTCCAGTGTGGAAGTGATACTTGCATTCCATGCTTAACTTGCAAGGATCTTGTGAAGACAGCACAAGACATAGCACTTGGATGATACAAACAAGCTGTGAAAAAAATTAAGATGCAGTTTTCATACCAGGAGAAAGCTAACCTCTGTCAAGGACACACTTGAACCATGTCTTAAAACGTGAGGATGAGTTTTCTTGTTTTATCTTCCTTCCCCACAGGAAAACTTACTTTGAAAAAGAGCAGATAATTTAGATGAAGTTCAAATGACTAGTAGAGACCTCCTGTGCCTTCTCTTTCAGAGGCATGATTCTGATATCATAACTAAATCTCTTTTTTAAAAAGTATAGTTGGTTTACAATGTTTCAAGTGTACAGTGAAGTGATTTAGTCATATATACCTTATTGTTTATCTATTTTGTATATAGTAGTGAGTATCTATTAATTCCCAATTCCCAATTTCCCTCCCCCAACTTTCCCATTTGGTAACCGTAAGTTTGTTTTCTATGTCTGTGAGTCTATTTCTGTTTTGTAAATGAGTTAATTTGTATTATTTTTTTAAATTCCACATATAAGTGATGTCATATGATATTTGTCTTTATCTGACTTACTTCACTTAGTATGGTATCTCTAGGTCCATCCATATTGTTGCAAATGGCATTCTTTCTTTTTTATGGCTGAATAATATTCCACTGTGGATGTATGTGTATGTGTATGTGTGTATAGACATAGATACATATATGTATATACACCACTACTTCTTTTTTTAAAAATTAATTTATTTATTTTAATTGGAGGCTAATTGCTTTACAATACTGTAGTGGTTTTTGCCGTACATTGACATGAATCAGCCACGGGTGTACATGCATTACCCCGTCCTGAACCCCCCTCCCTCCTCCCTCCCCATCTCATCCCTCAGGGTTGTCCCAGTGCACTGGCTTTGAGTGCCCTGTTTCATTCATCGAACTTGGACTGGTGATCTATTTCACATATGGTAATGTACATGTTTCAATGCTATTCTCTCAAATCATCCCACCCTCACCTTCTCTCACAGAGAGGTTTCCCAGCACCACTTGTTAAAGAGATTGTCTTTTTTCCATTGTATATTCTTGCCTTCTTTGTCAAAGATGAGGTGTCCATAGGTGCATGGATTTATCCCTGGGCTTTCTGTTTTGTTCCATTGATCTATATTTCTGTCTTTGTGCCAGTACCATACTGTCTTGATGACAGTAGCTTTGTAGTATAGTCTCAAGTCAGGCAGGTTGATTCCTCCAGTTCATTCTTCTTTCTCAAGATTGCTTTGGCTATATGAGTTTTTTGGTATTTCCATACAAATTGTGAAATTATTTGTTCTAGTTCTGTGAAGAATACTGTTGGTAGCTTGATAGGGATTGCATTGAATCTATAGATTGCTTTGGGTAGTATACTCATTTTCACTATATTTATTCTTCCAATTCATGAACATGGTATATTTCTCCATCTATTTGTGTTATCTTTGATTTCTTTCATCAGTGTTTTATAGTTTTCTATATATAGGTATTTTGTTTCTTTAGGTAGATTTATTTCTAAGTATTTTATTCTCTTTGTTGCAATGATGACTGGCATTGTTTCCTTAATTTCTCTTTCTGTTTTCTCATTGTTAGTGTATAGGAATGCAAGGGACTTCTGTGTGTTAATTTTATATCCTACAACTTTACTATATTCATTGATTAGCTCTAGTAATTTTCTGGTAGAGTCTTTAGGGTTTTCTATGTGGAGGATCATGTCATCTGCAAGTAGTTAGAGTTTTGCTTCTTCTTTTCCAATCTGGTTTACTTTTATTTCTTTTTCTTCTCTGATTGCTGTGGTAAAACTTCCAAAACTGTGTTGAATAGTAGTGGTGAGAGTGGGCATCCTTGTCTTGTTCCTGACTTTAGGGGAAATGCTTTCAATTTTTCACCAGTGAGGATAGTGTTTGTTGTGGGTTTATCA
This sequence comes from Cervus canadensis, assembly GCF_019320065.1. NCBI lineage: Eukaryota > Metazoa > Chordata > Mammalia > Artiodactyla > Cervidae > Cervus > Cervus canadensis. The sequence continues at coordinate 48,176,923 of NC_057391.1, forward strand.
TATAGAGCTTTTATTATGTTGAGGTATGTTCCTTCTATGCCTGCTTTCTGATACAATGGACCAGTTAGACCTAATTGATATCTATAGGACATTTCACCCCAAAACAAGGAATTTCACCTTTTTCTCAAGTGCACAAGGAACATTCTCCAGGATAGATCACATCCTGGGCCATAAATCTAGCCTTGGTAAATTAAAAAAATTGAAATCATTTCAAGCATCTTTTCTGATCACAGTGTGGTAAGATTAGATGTCAACTACAGGGAAAACACTATTAAAATACAAACATATGGAGGCTAAACAACATGCTTTTGAATAATCAACAAATCACAGAAGTCAAAAAAGAAATCAAAGTATGCATAGAAACAAATGAAAATGAAAACTTGACAACCCCAAACCTATAGGATTTAATAAAAGCAGTGCTAAGGGGAAGGTTCATAGCAATATAAGCTTACCTCAAGAAAGAAGAGAAAATTCAAATAAATAAACTAACTTTATACCTAAAGCAACTAGAAAAAGAAGAAATGACCAACCCTAGGGTTAGTAGAAGGAAAGAAATAATAAAAATTAGGGCAGAAATAAATGAAAAAGAAACAAAGGAGACTATAGCAAAAATAAACAAAACTAAAAGCTGGTTCTTTGTGAAGATAAATAAAATAGACAAACCATTAGCCAGACTCACCAAGAAAAAAGGGAGAAGAATCAAATAAACATAATTAGAAATGAAAATGGAGAAATCACAACAGACAATACAGAAACACAAAGGATCATAAGAGACTACTATCAGCAACTATATGCCAATAAAATGGACAACTTAGAAGAAATGGAAAAATTCTTAGAAAGGTATAACCTTCCAAAACTGAACCAGGAAGAAATAGAAAATCTTAACAGACACATCACAGGCACAGAAATTGAAACTGTAACCAAAAATCTCCCAACAAGTAAAAGCCCAGGACCAGATGGCTTCACAGGTGAATTCTACCAAAAATTTAGAGAAGAGCTGAAATCTATCCTACTCAAACTCTTCCAGAAAATTGCAGAGGAAGGTAAACTGCCAAACTCATTCTATGAATCCACCATCACCCTAATACCAAAAACCAGACAAAGATGCCACAAAAAGAGGAAACTACAGGCCAATGTCACTGATGAACATAGATGTAAAAATCCTCAACAAAATTCTAGCAAACAGAATCCAACAGTGTATTAAAAAGATCATACATCATCACCAAGTGGGCTTTATCCCAGGAATGCAAGGATTCTTAAATATTCACAAATCAATCAATGTGACACACTACATCAACAAATCAAAAGATAAAAACCATATGATTTTCTCAATAGATGCAGAGAAAGCCTTTGACAAAATTCAACATCCATTTATGATAAAAACCCGCTACTACTTCTTTATCCATTCATCTGTTGATGGATATTTAGGTCGCTTCTGTGTCTTGGCTGTTGTCACTAGTGCTGCCATGAACTTTGGGGTACATGTATCTTTTTGAATTAAGTTTTTTTCTGGATATATGCCCGGGGTGGGATGGTAACTCTATGTTTGACTTTTTAAGGAATCGCAGGTCTCTCCTAATCAGGACATTCATCTATCTTTGGCAGAGGAGAGTCAGTGAGCTTTCCAGCCCTGGGAGGCTGGCACAGCTTTATATGTGTTTGCAGGACCAGTGAATGAAATCATAGCAAACAGGTAGTTGTATACATTGCCAACTCCACTCTGTCAGCTTTTCTCCCACAGTCCACGTATAAGGTAGAAGAAGGATAAGGAGGGTTAGCAGGAGCAGCAGCAATGAATGACCACTGCCCATGTCTTGGGAAAGCTGTGGTGTCTGGATGTTTAGCAAAGCCCCCAGCGCACTCACCTTTTGCTCCAGGGGGCGAAAAGCAGGGACATCCTCTCAGGTCCTGGTAGGAGTGTATAGGGAGCCTCTGTCAGACAGTCTTGCTTCCTGGGAGAGGGGTATCAACCTCCTTTCTGCAGTCTGGGCAGAGTTGGTTCATCTCAGTGTCTGTTCCTAGTGTCTGCTAGGCATCAGTTTCCACCGGGCAGTTCAGCCAGCAGTTCTGTCTCCTGGAAGCACTGACGCCTACCTACTGTATATGATGTGGTGAGCACCTCAATCCCTGGACTGTGAGGGTGGAGGCAGACCTATACTGTACACTGCCTCTTACCTGGCAGCTTGTTGGCTGGGCCAGCGGTGCATTGGACTCAGGTCTGGCTTCAGGAGGATGACTTGGATGCCTCAGCCAATATTTGGCTCAACAGAAGAGCCAGTGGGCCATGGATTTGGGGGTGGCAATCCTTTGGCATGCCTGATACTCCCTACCTAGAGGGCGACCAGCTTTGATTTCAGCCCCTGAGGCTGGTCTGCTGGCCGAGTGGGGAGTCCTCCCTCTTCCCTTCCGTCGTCTTCCTCCCCCTTTGCTCTGGGACCTGGGGGTGCTTATGCTGCACCATGGGATGGGCCACTGTGGCTTGGCACTTCTAACTCAAGGCCCCTCTGCACCAGCTGACTTGGGAGCTAGAGCTCATCAGAGATCCAAGGCCGTTCCCTCAGCCTAACCCACCTATCTCCCAGGAGGAGGCCAAGAGCCATGAGTTCAGAATCACACAGTCAATTCACTGACCAGATGTGAGGTCAGAACTGCAATCAGGCCTTCTACATTCTGAGTTCTTCCCTTTATACCACACTGTGTCTCTACCAACCAGTCATCCACAAACAGCGTCAGGGACCTACTGGATGCAAGCATGGTGCTAGACAAAAGAATACAAAGGGAGGGACAGAAAAGACAAGGACCAGTTCACAGCAGCATGGGGAAGTTCCCAGCAACAAGTCTGGACCAGTGCTGAGAGTTCAGGGTAGTCAGAGTGGAGGGGGAAGGGGAAGAGACAGAAGAGAGAGGGGAGAAGGTGTTGGCAGGAAGAGCGAGAGAGGGTAGGAGGGAGAGGAGGATGGAGGGGCAGAGAGAGGGATTAAGAGACACATACACACAAACACACAGAGAAAGAGACAGACAAAGAGAAAGAGAAGGGAGAGAGGAAGCTTGCCTCCCAGATGGTCACAGAGAGAGGATGCAGTTTACCATTTCAGGCAGGCAGCAAGGATGGGATGTGCAGGACCTGGGCTGGTGCAGGAAAGAAATACACCTGCTACCCATGTTCACACAGTCTAGCTGGGGAGACAGAGCAGTGAACAATAGTCACAGTGAGTGTGGGCAGTGCTACTGTAGACGGGAACACGGGTGCTGTAGGGGCCTGGAGAGAGACGGACCCACTGTGGGGGGTGCGAAGGAGAAGAAAGTATTAGTGGAACACGAGGTGGTGCACAAGGGCTGGTGGACCTAGGGGGAGGATACCATGAGGGTCCCAAGTGTCTTCAACTCAGATTCACTCATGCTCACTTACCAGTTCCTTTAGAAACTGCTGGTTTAAACCAAATCTAAAGATTATCATTCTTTGTAGTCACTGACTTTTCTTCTGTTTGGGCATTTATAGAAGTTTTGTGATGAGCCTTGTTTGTGTTGGTTGGTCTCTACATTTTCACATCAAGAGATGCTGGTTTTTTCTTTTTTTTTTTTGAAGGGGACAAACCAGAACCAGAAACATTGTCCCTCTGAGGCCTGAGACAAGGAAGACAGAGCCCATTGGTCTGTTAACCACCGGAGGTGAATCCCATGGGGAGCACTCTGTAATTTCAGATAGTAAAAATGAATGGTATTATGGAGCGACTGTTAACATACACTGCAGGATGTATATGATTCCCTGGGGCCAGATAAGTAAACATTCTTCCAACTTAAACTGCAGGAGATAGGCAATTTCACAAAGAGATGAATTCTCCGTTTATATGAGATGACTATGTGCAAAGCAGGAAACACCAGGTGCAGGGTGTGGTAGCCTCTATCTAAGGCTTGTGCACCATGTCTGTGGGGCAGGTAACTGGAGTTGGAGACCTGGGAAAGGGGACTGGGCAATGAATGAGCCCCTGCTGGAGGGAAAGGTCAAAGTCTTACCTTCCTGAGCGCAGAGAGGAGAGAGACAGAAATAGTTCTTGGAGATAAGCTTCAAGAGCACTGAACACGCTGGGCATACTCAATTCTAGGAGATTAAGCTGAATTAGAAGGAGGCCTGTGCTGGATCAACTTGACTCAGAAATCAAATGAGTGAGTGGATGAAATGAGGCACTCTCATGGATTGAATTGTGTTCCTCCAGAAAAAGATAATATTGAAATTCTTACCCCCAGTACCTCAGAATGCAACCTTATTTGGAAAGTAGAGTCTTTTTGGAGGTAATTAAGTTAAAAAGAGGTCTTGAGTGTGGACCCATAATCCAAAATATCTAACATCCTTAGAAAATGGGGGAACTCTGAACACAGAGACTGACAGACAGACACAGACACACCGAGCGCACCATGTGAAGATGAAGGCAGAGATCCCGCTGATGCACCTGCAAGGCAAGGAGCACCAGACATCGCCAGAAGCTGGGGGAGAGGCACGGAACAGCCTCAGAAAGAGTCAACCCTGATGATACCTCGATCCTGGACTTCTGGCCTCCAGGACTGTGAGACAATACATTTTCATTGTTTAAGCCACCTAGTTTGTGGTACTTTGTCACAGCAGTCTTAGTAAACTAATACAACTAATACAGTCCCTTATCTTTTTTGTTCTGGATCAAAGTTCTGTGAGGATAGGGGCCTTGTCCTATTCATTGTGCATTTCCAGTGCCTGGCACAGAGTAGGTGCTCAACAAATATTGGCTGGCTGAGCAGTCCTTTGTGGGACTGAGGTCATTTGTCCGAGGGCACGCAGAGTGATAGCGATGGTGATGGACTCATTTGCTAAGCACCTGATGTGCAGGTGTTGTGCTTAGTGTTTATGAAGATTGTCTCCAGTCCACAACATAACAACCTGAGAGGCAGGTAGTTCAGTTCAGTTCAGTCACTCAGTCGTGTCCGACTCTTTGTGAACCCATGAACCGCAGCACACCAGGCTTTCCTGTCCATCACCAACTCCGGAAGTTTGCTCAAACTCTTGTCCGTTGAGTCGGTGATGCCATCCAACCATCTCATCCTCTGTCGTCCCCTTCTCCTCCTGCCTTCAATCTTTCCCAGCATCAGGGTCTTTTCCAAGGAGTCAGCTCTTCCTGTCAGGTGACCAAAGTATGGGAGCTTCAGCTTCAGCATCAGTCCTTCCAATGAACACCCAGGACTGATTTCCTTTAGGACTGACTGGTTGGATCTCCTTGTAGTCCAAGGGACTCTCAAGAGTCTTCTCCAACACCACAGTTCAAAAGCCTCAATTTTTCGGTGCTCAGCTTTCTTTATAGTCCAACTCACGTCCATACATGACTACTGGAAAAACCATAGCTTTGACCAGACAGACCTTTGTTGGCAAAGTAATGTATCTGTTTTTTTAATATGCTGTCTAGGTTTGTCATAGTTTTTCTTCCAAGGAGCAACGGTCTTTTAATTTCATGGCTGCAGTCACCATCTGCAGTGATTTGGAGCCCAAGAAAATAAAGTCTGTCACTGTTTCCATTGATTCTCCATCTATTTGCCATGAAGTGATGGGACTGGATGCCATGATCTTAGCTTTCTGAATGTTGAGTTTTAGGCCAGCTTTTTCACTGAGAAGTAGGTAGAGGGAGGTCTTATTTTTTCTTTATGTGACACATGTAGAAATGGAGGCTGAGGGAGCTTAAGAAAACTGTCCAAAGTAACAGCTATGAGGAGGTGGACTTGGGATTGTAGCTCAGGCCTGCCTGACTCCCAAGTCCTTGTTCTTATCACTAGCCAGGGCATCTGTAGGGACCAGGTGGGGAGCTGGACCAGTCACCTGGGGACCTACATTTAGTCATGATGATATTGCTGTTATCTAGCACAGTGCCTGGCACATAACTCCTGCAATAGATGTTTGTGGAAATAGTATAAGAAGCCTGTTAGGGCCAGGACTGTACATACCAGGGAAAGGGCGTCAGTAGAATGACCTTGCCTCCTTATACAGACAGAGCATCAGGGAACACGTGGGTCGTGGGCTTCTTAGCTGAGATAATAGCCTTATTAGAATGGGGTAACCTTGTAGACTCTGTGGCTGGGGTTTGCTTGGAATCTTTTGGTTTGCTGGAACTGCTGAGCTCGCTCTTGCTGAGCTCCTACGTGGGGTTGACACCAGTCTTTGGAGCTATCCAGATTTACCTCCCCTCAATCCTGTGGTTGTTATTACTGTTATTGTTATGGTCTCCAGCTGTACTTCTAGAACATTCTCAGGTACATAATGCTCTGGGGAGTCTGTTTAAAATGCAGTTTCCTAGGCTTTCCATTGCAAATCTTGATTCACCACATCTGGGAAAGGACTCAGAAATCTGCCCACAGGAGATTCTGGTGCAGCTGATCAGAGGGTCACACATGAAAAACAGTTTCCTGAATTTCCTTGTCTGTGTCATGTGGAAGTTAGATAAGCTCTGGGGTATCCTTCAGTTAGAAAGTTCCAGAATTCTTTCCAGTGCTGTGAAATACAAGCACAAGGTAGTTGCATTTCTTCTTCTTTTCTTTTTTCCTAAATATTTCTTTATGTATTTATTTGGGGCTTCCCAGGTGGCTCAGTAGTAAAGAATCTGTCTGCCAATGCAGGAGATGAAGGAGACACAGGAGAACTCAGGTTTGATCCCTGGGTTGGGAAGATCCCCTGGAGCAGGGAATGGCAACCAACTCCAGAATTCCTGCCTGGGAAATCCCATGGACAGAGGAGTCTGGTGGGTTACAATCCATGGGGTCACAAAGAGTCGGACACAACTGAGCTACTGAGCACGCATGCATACATGTATTTATTTGGCTGCGCTGGTTGTAGTTGTGGCATGTGGGATCTTCAATCTTTATTGTGGCATGTGAGACTTTTTTTTTTTTTTAAGTTGCAGCACGTGGGATCTAGTTCTTGGGCCCCCTGCTTTGGGAGTGAGGAGTCTTACCCACTGGACCATCAGGGAAGCCCTGGATGCTTGCATTTCTGATGTTAAACCTTCAATTCTGATCCTGACTTTGACTGTTAGTGTGCTTCAGGAAGTTGCACACTGCACTTACTCCCATGTTTACCTGGTTCCAGGCACACACGAGCATCACTGCTCCCAAAGCAGGAGGGAAACTTATGAACAGGAAAGGACAAGGCCCCCAGTCTAGCTCAGTGTGTCTCCCTCCAGCTGCCCCTACAGATCAAAGGGATGCTAATATGGGGAATGTGCATAGTTTTCAGACTCTGGCTCCCTGGGTGGGTGCTTTCTTTTATGTCATGAAATAACATTAAAAGAGGAAACCCATGCCTTTGCATTGGCATCCTGTGGTGGAAAGTCCCAGAGATGTAAGATCTCGTACTGCGTCCTTGCACGTGATGTGAGATGAGAGAAAGATGGGATGCAGTGCTGGCCCTTCCTGCGAGGACATGTGACACTGAAGGTGATGCAGGCACCTCGGGTCCTGCGGCCCACAAAAGGCCTCTGTGCCGTAGGTGTGCCCACAGGCTAAGTGGTGCCATAAAGAGTAGGCCTCTTGATGCTTTGGGCAGCCTGAGGCTTCGATTTCCTTTCACAAAGAAATACTGGGGTGGTGTGAAATCTCCATGAACAACAAGATCATCACCAGTTGTCCTGGGGCTGACATCTGTGGAACAAGCCTCCAGCTTACTCTGGTTAAGTTAACAAGCTTGGCTCTGCTCTGCCAGGGTTCTCAGAACAGAGTCACATACAGACGACTGTTAGAGGCTTTCTGCAGAGTGTGTGGTGTGGGGTATGTGTGTGTGTGTTTGTGTGTATTGTATGTGTGGTGTGTGTGTGTGTGTGGTATGTGTAGTATGCATGTGTGATATATGTGTGGTGTGTGGTAGGTATGTGTGATGTGTGTGGAGGATGTGTGGTGTGTGTGTGTAGTTGGTGTGTCTGTGGTGTGTGTGTGTGTGTGTGTGTGCAATGTCCTGGTGTGCTAGGCAAGGGAAAATCCTGGCCCTGGATTCTGGGACTTCAGAGAGCTCCTAGAACCTCACTGGTGACTCATTTTTTTAATAAGAACAAATCCCTTATTATAACACATAATATCACTCAGAATGTACCCTTCCGTTCTCATTTCCAACATAACTCCCCACCGCCTCACTATAGACCTGCCCTCACATGTAGAATCCGGGGGCTGTGCTTGCAACGTTGCTTGTGTAATTTCTCCTGTCTCAGAGCTCCATGAGGGTGCATTGCCGTTTTGTTTTTGTCCCAGGTTAAAGAGAACTCAAGAGCTTCTATACTTGTCATTACTGCCCAGGAAGATCTCCAGTGCTTATGGAGAACAGAAGGCAGATGCAGCAGCACTGGCCTTTCTAGCTGTCTGTGCATCACCATGTGTTCCTGTTAAGGACTGACACTGATACCAGTATCAACATGGGCGCCAATATGAGTGTGGATACTAATGTGAATACAAATATAAATACCAGTGTGAATGTGAATGTGAACACAAATAGTGATAAGAATAGCAATAGTAATTCCAGTACAAATACCAATAAGAACATTGATATAAATACTAATACTACTATTAGTCCATTTATTCCTCAGGGCTCTCTAAGGCTTAGATGAGCCATTGTTCACCAAAGCAATATTTGGATTTTTGTATTGTAATAGTTTGGTCTCCTTAACATCTCAGGGGTTTTCCAGGTGGCTCAGTGGTAAAAATCTGCCTGCAATGCAGGAGATGCAGCTTCAATCTCTGGGTCACAAAGATCCCCTGGAGAGGGAAATGGCAACCCACTCCAGTATTCTTGCCTGGGAAATCCCATGGACAGAGGAGCCTGGCAGGCTACAGTCCATGTGGTTGCAAAAAAGTTGGATGTGACTTAGCTACTAAACAACATCTCAGAATCATCTTCTTTGATGAGCACCCCGTGTAAATCCTTAAGTGCCCACCTTTCTCTTCCTAGTAGGATAAGCCAGTACTCAAGAGAGGGAACCACTTTGGAGCTAGGAAGGGCAGGAGAAAACAAGATGACTCTGCAACTGGAACCCCTGGCTCCTGTGGGGTGAAGGGCAAGTCCCCTCTTTGCCCACATGAGGTGGGGGAGGTCTCAGAGAGCCCCTGATCCCTACTTCCATCATCCTGGGGTGGGTGAGGTGGGGAAGGTGTTACCAGGCCGGAGATAAGGAGCTGGAGGGGCCATCTCTACGCCCCCCCACCCCCCTCCCAGATCCTACAGAAGAGGGTCTGGAGCAAGGCCCTAGCCATGGATGTGGCTCTTGTGTTACATCTGCTCTTGGCAGGCAGCGCTTTCCAGATCAGGTTCTTCCCATTTGTTGGAGAAAAGAACAAACCACACATGATAGAACTCGCTCCTCAGGCTGCCAGGGAGAAGCAGTGGGGAGTGCAGAGGGGGTGGAGGGGTGGAATCCATGGTTGAACTTGTCATGGCAGTGTGTTATACCCTGTCTGGTGGGTTTGGAGTGTGGTTTTCCTGCTTCACATGAGGTTGGAGGTTTATAGCTCTTCAAACATTGCCTTTACGGTCTGTTGTCAGCAGCAGACATTGTTTACTTGATATGAAGCTCTCCTCAGGATTGCCGTCTCTCCTTACCTTGTTCTCGGGGCATGGCATTTTCCCACAGGTCTTGTGCTGTGTGGATTGGCTCATGGAGTGAGCTCTGCTGGGCAGGGTGTCCCAGTACGTGGCCAGAGACCAGAGAGGGCAGGGCTCACTTTTCATTGTAAGAAGCTGAAGGGGCCTCAAATATCTCCGACCCCCAGTTTTGGCTTCTGCTCTAACCACTTACTCAGCTTCTCTCAGCTTCATTCATATTGTTTGTCTGTAAAGCGGAGCCAGTACACCTGCTTGTCTTCCTCAGTGAGTGATGCTGAGGAGTCCAGGAGATGATGCAGGTAAATAGGAAAGTGTCTCAGAAAATTATAGCTCTTACTCTTATGATTATGATCTTCCATCTAAGCAAGGGTTTCTGTTCAGTGGACCCATCTTTTCGGCTCCGTCTGACCCTCCCCATTCTGCAATCTGTCTAAAAATACCACCTCTGCTGGGTGGAGAGTGGAGACAAGGCTCCACATGTTTCTGACCGGGGCTGAGGATTTGCAGAACAGAAACTGAGTTATACTTAGGGTGTACTGAGAATTTCTCAGGTTCTCTTTCAAGCACAGGCGGGCGTGAGGATCTCAGAGCAGAAAGTAGAAAGAGGATCCTTAGGGAACAGTGGTGAGATGAAAGCTGAAGGGGAGAGCAAAGCTGGGGTAACACTGCCAGGTAGCTGGTGGGGGTCAGTGGAGACATCAGGTGGAAGGAGCTTCTAAAGAGGCAGGCGGCTTGGGATGCGGCAGAGGGCGGGGGATGGTTCTTGAAGGCAGCAGGCAGGGAGAGTGGGTGGGTGAACAGCAAGGGAAGTGGCCCCTGGGAAGCACCTAGTTACCTGGCACAGGGCCTGTCTGTCCAGGATGGAGACTTGGCGGCGGGTGGTAAGGGATGACTCAATCTTGCTCTCTAGGGGCTGTTCCATGGTTGGTTGGTGAGGGGGTGGGTGGATATATTGGGGAGTGGGTCTAGTCACCGCTCTCTTCTCTAAGCATCTCTGAATGAAGGTGTAGCCTCTTCTAGCTGGCCTCCACCTGAGACTAAATCACCCAGAACAGGGCTTCCTTCTTTTTTGGATAGGCTCTTGAAGGAGTAGTATATTTTCTCCATGCAACAAAAGGCTGAGAAACAGGAATTCTGCAAGTTTCTTCATATGCTCACTGAAGTAGATGCACTTATCTGAAAATCTCTGCTAGAACACTTTCAAGCTTCATTTGTCCAGGAGCTTGGCTGAATTTCCCCCCATCAAGTTAGAATTTGCTTTCCAAGCAAATCTGCCCAAGCAAATCTTCTTTGTAGATGATTGAGTAGAAGGTAATTCTTTTTTTAAAATAAACTTTTTATTTTGTATTGGAGTGTAGCTGATTAACAATGCTCTGATAGTTTCAGGTGGACAGCAGAGGGACTCAGCCATACATACACATGGACCCATTCTCCCCTACACTCCCTTCCCATCCAGTCTGCCACATGACATTGAGCAGAGCTCTCTGTGATATACAGTAGGTCCTTGTTGGTTATATATTTTAAGTATAGCAGTGTGTACATGTTGATCCCAAATTCCTTAACTATCCCTCCCCCCTATTCTTCCCTCTAGCAACTGTAAGTTCATTCTCTAAGTCTGTCTGTTTCTGTTTTGTAAATAAGTAGAAGGGAATTCTTGAGGGCTCAAATGTCTGCAGGGTTATGGGGTAGAGCCTGGTAGCAACTTGTAAATCTTACAGAAACTTTCCTACCTAGTCTTCCACAGGCATACCTTGGAGATATTTTGGATTTGTATCCAGACAACTGGATTAAAGCAAATATCACAATAAAGTGAGTCACAAATTTTCTGGTTTCCCAGCGCATATAAATGTTATGTTTACACTATGTTATAGTCTATTAAGCAATCACATTATATCTAAAAAATACTTTAATTAAAAATATTTTATTGCTAAAGAATGCTAATATCTGACAATGCAGGATTGTTACAAAACCCCAATTTATAAAACACACAATGAGGTGAGGCACAATAAAATGAGGTATATCTGTACAAAACTCTTCTCTTAACTTTCAAAATCTTAGGCACACAGAACAATGGGTTCTTATTTAGTCAGAGTTTGCCTCTCTAGTGATGTAAAAAAGAAAATAGCTCTTCTGTCACTTTGCTTTAAGATACAACTTTTAAAAAACAAAGAATAAATTAATGCATTGTCACCCTTCTCTTCCCCTTCCCCATGAACATAAAAGTTTGTTCAGAGAAGAGGGACTAGAAAATCTTTCCTTTAGATTTCTTCGAATATAATAAAATATGGATATTTCAAAGACAATTTCCTTCTTTTAATTCTCATTTTGTCTTTTCATGATCTCTCTTGGTCCTCTTTTACAGTTGGGAAAGAAAGGTAAGATATTGAAATAGACTGTCCAGGTTCGATGACTGGTCAGTGGGTAAAGCACAGGTCCCATTAAAAAATTCTGACTTGAGAGCAATCCCAGCATTCCACCCTTAGGTGATTTGGGTTGGGTCATGGGGTTTAGGGTCTCTTCAGCTTCTGAGAGTGGACAGGCGTGCTCTACTGGAAGCCAGCCTGGCAGGTCTCTTTCCACTCACCAGAGCCTACTGATAAGAGCAGTGTAGCCCAAACTAGGGAGTAATACAGTCTTTGCCTTGAAGATGCAATGCAGTCTTCAAAGCCACAATACAGAGTGGACTACCGCCAGATAAAACTTCAGGAAAAAGGCAGAGGCTGCGTGCCAGGGACCTTATATCAAGGAAACTGTAGCATGACCAACAGTAGATCATAAAAGCAAAGCTGTAAAAAACATAAACCTATGTAATTATGTAAAATCCTAAAACCAAGTCTCAAATCCCAGACTGGGTGTTCAAAACTTCCAGTATTGATTATATGAAGAGTCCTGGTGCCTTCTAGGGTGTTTATGAGACTCTAATCTAACAACAACTTATCTTGTTAAGTGATAACAACTTATCTTCCTGGCTGTGTCATTTCACCACATCCCCCCAACACCTGCTGACTTAGCATTTTGTTGAAGATTTATTTCACTCTTTCTCCTGTAATGGTTAATCAATCTTTGTTCCTCTTTTTCTCAGGCCTTTGCTCTTCAACAGCAGGATCCTGGTCAGTGTTATCCAAAGCCCTTTAATGTCTAAAATAAGCCATAGGTGTAAGACATGTTTGCTTAATTGAGACATGTTTGCTTAATGTCGTGAGACCTCAAGACATTGGCTGGAACCACCAATGCTTAGACTAAGTTTGAATGTGATATTTTCACTGTGGTAATTCTCTTCATATATAAAACATTAGTTTACAAATTAGTCCTCAAAAACAAATGGATCTATAACAAAAATCTCTAAATGTTTTTCTTTTAACTCAGTTCCATTCTTGAGAATGTATTTAAGGATATCTGAAATACAAACCAATTCCACTCTTGAGAATGTATTTAAGGAAATCTGAAATATAAACATATCTCTGCCTAGGAAGCTCATCATAGTTGTAGTAGTGAGAAATTGGAAATGATCCACGTCTGCTGCTTCTGAAGGAATTATATCAAATGATGGTTTATCCATTTGATGCTATTAGTCACTTAAATGCTATTTATGAAGACTTTTGATGATTTGAGAAAATGCTTAGGATATAATATTATATGAAAAAACTAGAATTCAAAACTATATATTGACTGATATAAGATTATTTTGGAAAACTGGGCTTGGAAAAATTGCAAGGAAAAGTGAAAAATTTCTAAGTGATTTCTCCAAGTGGAGAAATTTTAAGTGATTGTTACTGCTATAGACTGAATGTTTATACTCTCCCTGCTCAAATCTATATGTTAGAACCTGATCCTCAGTGTGATGGTATTTGGAGATGGGGCCTTTAGGAGCTGCTTAGGTCATGAGAGTAAAGCCCTCCTGAATGAGATTAATGCTTTTATCAAGAGGACCCCTGAGCATTCTCTTGCCTCTCACTATCTGAGGACAAAGCAAAAAGACAGCCGTCTTGAACCAGGAAGACTTGAGGGTGCCTCGATCTTGGATTTCCCAGCTTCCAGAATTGTGAGAAATACACTTGTGTTCTTTGTAACTCACACAATGTATGGTATTTTTGTTACAGCATTCCAAATAGACTAAGACAGCTACTTTTTTCCTTATATCCTTAATATAAGGATTTTTAAAAAAACAAACAATTTCACAATCCTCCAAAAACCAACCATAAAATGTTCTTTAAAAGTGATGAAAAACATATATTCAAAAAACCAGTTATTATGGAAAAGGAGAAACAAAAAGGAAAAGGGAAAAGGTATGGGAATAGACAGGTCACAGAAGAGGAATCCATCTGCTTAATAAGTGCCTTCAAATATTCTCAACCTCACTAGCTAGGGAGATGCCAGTCAAAAGGACAAGTGACAACCCTAATGAGTGGCAAGATCTAAGAAGGGTTCTGGCAGATGATCCCTGGCTTTCAGGTTTCTCTTACAGTAATGATGAGCAACACAGAACTTGGGAAGGTGTAATTATTGTCTAGGAAGTATATATACCTCTCCATAAATACAGAGGTGTAAATGTGTGGCTGCTTTATCTGTGGGAGACATCACAGGGAATCAGCCCACCCAAATCAAAAGAACTTTATGTCATAAATTCTGTGAGTTACAAACTGATTGGAGACTTGTATGACTTCCTTTCTCTTAAAATGAGCGCTCATTTCTGGGTTCTCTAGAAAGCAGACTCAGATGAGATGAGCATGTGGGGAGTTTATCAGAACTGTCCTTGGGAAGGGAGCAGGATTTGGCAGAAGGAGAAGCCCAGCTGTGACGGAATCTCAAGGGAAGCTGTGGCAGCGACCCTACAGGCAGTTCTAAAGATGGATGGCCCTTCAGAGTTGAGACAAGGGAACCCGTATTTATATCCCTATATCCATCAGGAATGCGACATGACCTTGGGGAAGTAACTCTTCATTCAGCTGAGGTAGTTCCAGAGTGGCTGACTCCTGAGGACTGTCCCCTGTGCTACTTCCAGCAGCTTAAGGAGGAGGCCTTTCATTCTCAGGATCTGGGGGTGTATCACAGCGTCCACCATAAAATGTGTACTTTTTTTGCTTTAAAAAAAAAAGTAATTTTTTAAAGCAGTTGCAGGTTCACAGAAAAATTGAGAAGAAGGGACAGAGATTTCCCATATACTCCCTGACCCGACACATGGGTAGCCTTTCCCATCTTCAGGTTCCCTTACCCAGATGGTACATTTGTTACAAGTGACGAACCAGCACTGACACATCATTATCACCCATAATCCATCGTTTACATTAGGGCTTGTTCTTGGTGCTGTACATGCTATGGGATGGACAAACGTCTGACGCCATGGGAATCTGAAGTGACAAGGGCTGTGGTAGGAGGTAAGCTGCTGTCTTATTTTCCCTTGAATGCATAATCTTTAGGAAAACAGCAAAATCACAATAAAATGAGGGTACTAGTGAAGATGTGGGAAGACTGACATTTTCAAATTTTGAATTTGGATAGGTAGATTTCTAATTTTGCAAAGTAATTTGGTAATACCTATTTCAAAAAGAACACATCCCCATTTCCAAGCAATTCCATTTTTTGTACATTTTTTCTTCAGAAATATGAGATCCATTTGTATGACTGTATCTATGAAGATGGTTAAGACAGTAATGTGTGTAGTGGCCCAAACAAAAATCAATAAACCAAAAAATAAATAATTTGAAATATTTAGGAAGTATTTTGAATATTCATTAAATTGGAAGCAATGGAATTAACTATGCCCATTCATACTGTGGAAAATCCTTAAAGAGATGGGAATACCAGACCACCTAACTTGCCTCCTAGAAATCTGTATACAGATCAAGAAGCGAAAGTTAGAACCAGACATGGAACAACTGACTGGTTCCAAATTGGGAACAGAGTACATCAAGGAGGTATATTCTCACCCTACTTATTTAACTTATATGCAGAGGACATCATGCAAAATGCCGGGCTGGATGAAGCACAAACTGGAATCAAGATTGCTGGGAGAAATATCTATAACCTCAGATATGCAGGTGACACCACCCGTATGGCAGAAAGCAAAGAACTAAAGAGCCTCTTGATGAAAGTGAAAGTGGAAAGTGAAAAAGCTGGCTTAAAGCTCAACATTAAGAAAACTAAGATCATGGCATCCTGTCTCATCACTTCATGGGAAATAGATGGGGAAACAATGGGAACAGTGAGAGACTTTATTTTCTTGGGCTCCAAAATCACTGCAGATGGTGACTGCAGCTATGAAATTAAAAGACCCTTGCTCCTTGGAAGAAAAACTATGACAAACCTAGACAGCATATTAAAAAGCATATTAAAAAGTAGAGACATTGATTTGCTGACAAAGGTCCGTCTAGTCAAAGCTATGGTTTTCCCAGTAGACATGTATGGATGTGAGAGTTGGACTATAAAGAAAGCTGAGCACCGATGAATTGATGCTTTTGAACTGTAATGTTGGAAAAGACTCTTGAGAGTCCCTTGGACTGCAAGGAGATCCAACCAGTCCATCCTAAAGGAAATCAGTCTTGAATATTCACTGGAAGGACTGATGCTGAAGCTGAAGCTCCCATACTTTGGCCACATGATGGGAAGAAATGACACACTGGAAAAGACTCTGATGCTGGGAAAGATTGAAGGCAGGAGGAGAAGGGGACAACGAAGGATGAGATGGTTGGATGGCATCACTGACTCGATGGACATGAGTTTGAGCAAGCTCTGGAAGTTGGTGATGGACAGGGAAACCTGGTGTGCTGCAGTCTGTGGGGTCACAAAGAGTTGGACATGATTGATTGACTGAACTGAACTGATTCATACTGTGGACAATGATGCAGCTATTTTAAAAAGTTAGATCTGCATGTATTGACTCAGAGGAATGCTCATAATATATGGTTAAGTGGAAAAAGATACCAAAGTCATATGTGTAGATAATCCTATTTTTAAGAAAACAAACAAACTCACCTCCCATTTATGTTTAAGGAAAGATATATTTCAACCTGTGCTTCAGTTATCATAATGAAGATAAATTACTTTATGAATTAAAAATTGATAAGGAGAACTTAGAAGAGCTAAAATATCTTGCTTTCTCCACCGAAAACAAAGGGTCAATCGATCCCCAAACTTTGGCCCTGGAGTTCTAGGTAGCATTGGGCCTGAGTGTCAGGCAGGCAGTCAGAGCAGAGACCAGGTTGGGCAGTGTGACATTGCCGTGGCCAGAGCCTGGGGCCCACTCTGCTGGAGCTTTGTTTCCTCGAGTTTGATGAGAAAGTTCTCATCCTTCTGAAAAGCCCAGCTCATCAACATGAGAAAGTTAGCCCTGACTGAAGTTGTACCACTTGCATAGAAAGGAAAAAAATGCTTGGCACAATGCATGTGTCCTGAGTCACTTCAGTCATGCCCAACTCTTTGTGACCCTGTGGACTGTAGCCTGTCAGGCTCCTCTGTCCATGGGATTCTTCAGGCAAGAATACTGGAGTGAGTTGCCATTTCCTTCTCCAGGGTATCTTTCTGATCCAGGGATTGAACCTGTGTCTCTTTTGTCTCCTGCAATGGCAGTCAAATTCTTTACCACTAGCGCCACCTAGGAAGCCTCCTTGGCACTGTATTCCCCTTGAATCATCTCTTTTGCTTTCTCTTTAGCACCTGTTACCTTATCCTGAATCACCTAGCAAAGTTGATCTCATTTGAAAACAACTCAGTCACCTTCTTCTTGCCTCATCCTGGTCCATCACCTCGCTTGCATTTTAGAGCCTCGAGCAGACAGGGGCCTTGGTTTGGTTTAAAAATATATGACATGGACCTTGAGTGTCATCCCTTCAAATAGCGAATGGCTTCCCTATCAGCATGAAGTCAGCACTAACTTCCTGGATAGCACAGTGGTAAAGAATCTTTCTGCCAGTGCAGGAGATGTAAGAGACTCAGGTTTGATCCCTGGGTTGGGAAGATCCCCTGGGGGAGGTCATGGCAACTCACTCCAGTATTCT
Source organism: Cervus canadensis (assembly GCF_019320065.1). Lineage (NCBI taxonomy): Eukaryota > Metazoa > Chordata > Mammalia > Artiodactyla > Cervidae > Cervus > Cervus canadensis. The sequence goes on from NC_057391.1 coordinate 48,194,512, forward strand.
TGCCTGGAGAATCTCATGGACAGAGGAACCTGGAGGGCTACATTCCAAGGGGTTGCAAAGAGTCAGACACGACTGAAGCAACTTAGCATGCGTGCAGTACCAAATATTCTCCCCATCACTGAATCTGTAGAATATACAGAAGCTGCATGGAGGGCTCCTTCAAGAACTCTGGTCTGTTTTAGACCAGATTCTCCAGCATAAAGTTGATTACACAGAATTTAATATACAAGATAGCAGTCTTTCTCTGGTTGTTTTCCTCAGAAATTCTTTGTGTTATCACTGCTGTCTTCTATCAGCTGGTGAGGACCAGAGCCAGGGAACTCCTCCTTGAAGCACAAAGCAGAGGAACGGTGGGTGATGTGCCCACTGCTCTCCTCTGCCTTCACCTCCCCACAGAAAACACAGCTCAGGGAGTGGCAGAAAGCTGTAGGTGTTCAATAGGTGGCAACAGGAAATGTGAATGTAGAGAGTATGAGAGGCCTGAATTAGAAGAAGCTACAATGCAGAAATCTAAAAGATACAATGCCAGAGTGGGCGGAGCTCTAATAGCATGAAGAATCCTGATTACTTAGTGGGAGCAGGACAGACAGGACCCTATATTGTCTTGAGGTCAAGTTAGCGTGATACCTCCAAGGATGAAGCCTGGCCCACTCCTGCATTGCAGCATTTTCGTTAACAGGAAACAGCAGCAACAGCTTTACAGACACTGGTGGGTGGCTGAGCCCTCAGCCCAAGCAGCTGCCTCCCTGCCCCCAGCTTGCTATGCACAGAGGAAGGCTTCCTCCTCACACAGTGTCTTTTGGGTGTCTGCGATTCTGAGGCCCTAATCCACACATTCACCTCTTTGTTCCTGTTTCTGACCCTTTGCCGAAGACATAGCATCTAGGTCCCCTTCTTTTACCTCCCACTGCTGAGGGCCAGCCCACACTTGCCTGTGTTTGGCTTTGGCTCCTGAGGCCCCAGACCTACCTGGGAGTATAACGCCCTTCAAGCACTCAAAGTCCTACTTTGAGTATTTCCCCACATTCATTAATTCATTGACGCAAAACCATTCAGGGCACCTACTCTGTGACTCGTATCAAAGGCTGAGGATATACAGATGGCAAAGCGCTCTTCTAAATGCTTTACCCATATTAACTCATTTAATAATTGTAATGGCTCGTTAGGTACTTCTACTATTATCCCTATTTTACAGGTGAGGCAACTGAGGCACTTAGTGATTAAGAAAATTTCCCAAGTCACAGAGCTAGAGTGTGGATTTGGGATTTAAATACACTCAGTTGTGTTCCGGGGTACATTCATTTAACTACTTAGTCACTCCTGCTAAGTAGGAGGTACTGCTATACCTCTTACACACACGCGTGGAGCTTCTACCACAGTGGTAGTCCTCTCGGGGCTCTGTCAGGCACAGCAGCGGCAGCAGTGGGAAGGAAGAGCCGGGGCGGTAACCCAGAACCCAGGGGCTGCACGCAGGTCACAGCTGCCCAGAGCAAGTGCTGGGGGCCGCGTCCCCTGACCTGTGTGATTGTTGCTAAAATGCACGAGTTCAGCTATGGTTTCCCTATGGGTTAGTTCCTCATTAAGACGCTCTTGGGGGTGTGTACGTGTGTATGTACGATTCAGAGGGAGAGGACAACACAAGGCTGAAAAGACCATGTATGTCGCTGTTTCTTAAACTTCAGTGTGCATGAATCACCCGGGGCAGGGCCTGAGAATCTGCATGTCCATACAGTTCCAGGTTGGGGTGCGGTGCCCATGCTAGAGCAGCCACTTTCAGAAGCAAGGAAACAGGACCAAAGCTTTCAAACCTTACAGAAAAACACACTGGGATACTTTCTTCCAACCAAATTTTAATAAGTAAAGCAGATAAACGTGGAGCCACCTTGGTTGCTGTGAAAGGGGAGGTAGGAGCCCAGCCCCAAATGCTTTTTCTCCCCTCCTAACTCATGGAACCTCAGAGAAATGCCAGGCAGCTCTAAAGAAGCCCAGTAATCTGGACCCTGTCGTTGTCTAACGGGGCTTCACTGTAATATCAATACTACTCATGTGTGACTACTAAGTACCTGAACTGTGCCTGGGATGACTGGGGAATGGAACTATTAATTTAATATAAATTAACCTAATTTAACTGAAAAGCATTAGCAGTATAAAATATTTTTCTGTTAAATACAACTTTGTTATTTTGGTAAGACACTTCATGAAGTCGAATCTTATGGTGGTCTACACCAAAACACTTTACCCACCTACTGTGTGTTAGGTTTGAATGATTGTTTTCTTTGCATCTAATATAACTTGTGCTTATTTGAATATTTCCTGCAGACAAGATGAATTATAGTGATACTCATGTAAATTATAATTGGTGATTACACTTATTAAAATGTTTACATTGCGTTTGTTTTCATGTAATATAATTAAATTATTTTTCCAGTTAAAAAATAAGTGTGGACAAACATTTCAATTTTTTTTTAACTTTTTATTTTGTATTGAGATATAGCCTATTAGCAATGTTGTGATAGTTTCAGGTGGACAGTAAAGGGACTTATACATACATATACATGTATCTATTCTCCCTCAAACTGCCCTGCCATCCGGGGGAGTTTCATGTGCTACACAGTAGATCCTTGTTAGTTATCCATTATAAACATAGCAGTGTATATGTATCCATCCCAGACTCCCTAACTATCCCTTCCTCTGTTCTTCCCTCTGGGCAACCGTAAGTTCTTTCTCTAAGTCTGTGAGTCTCTTTCTGTTTTGTAAATGACAAGTTCATTAGTATCATTTCTTTTTAGATTCCACATACAAGGGATGTCACAATATTTTCCCTTCTCTGACTTACTTCACTCAGTATGACAGTCTCTAGGTCCGTCCATGTTGATGAAAAGGGCATTATTTCATTCTTTTTAATGGCTGAGTAATGTTCCATTGTAGATACGTGTTCTTTATCCATTCTTCTGTTGATGGACATTTAGCTTGCTTCCATGTTTGGCTACTATAAACAGTGCTGCAGTGAACATTGAGGTTCATGTATCCCTTTGGATCACAAACATTTAAATTTGAAACAAAGGCATACTATTGCTTTAAAATTCAGTGGAGATGCAAAAGCTAGTTCTATAACTGGAACAGTAACACTTAGATTTTATTTTTCTCAAAGCACTTCCACATTTACAAAGAAATGTCAATTTATGCCCTAAAAAGTTGAACACAAGGCATGAATTTTTTTTATCTTTCCTATTTATCAGAGAATATCAGCTAGATATGAAAAAATTAGTCTTATCATGATGTACTGAGATCTAGCTACATCTGTTAAAAAATTCAGATTTAATGAAATTTTGATATAAGAGACTGATGTTTCCCTTACTGCTTCATTTCACTGTGACACATACTGAGAATATTTAGGCTGGGTTTTCTGAAAGAGATGCTATGAAAAGTGTAATGGATGAAATTGTTAAGATTGTTCATTATAGATGTACTAATGCTATGAATCATTCCTCAGTTTCTAGAACTGTTGAAAGAGAGAGAGTACAATGGATTTAATGAATCTAATGTTCTTTGCTAATACTCATTGTTTGAGTGGTGGAAGAGTTTTACAAAGACTTTTTCTTGGAACAAAAGGAATATTTGCCAAATGGTCAATAATCAAAGACACAAAATGTCAGTGTATTTATATTTTCTCACTCACATTACATTGCACATGGGCATGCGAAATTTGAAGTTCAAAGTAAAGGAGAAGTTTATTTTTGATCTAGCTGGATAGGCACAGAAATCAAAACTGTGATTAAAATCAGGATTTAAATCAACTATAATGATTTTATATCTTTTTTCCTAATATGAATCAATTACAGAAGATTTTAATTGTATATTTCAACAGTGTTGTATAAGTTGACTGGGAAAAACTATAAAAAAAACTTGGATACTTTTCTGATATTAATAAATTCAGAGTTGCTTTTCAGTTAATGTAATATTCTTTTGAATTTGTGTCAATAAGACTGAGATGACTCAAAATTAGTGAATTTATCTAACTTGAACAAAAATATTTTGAAACTGATATGATTTTGCTCCAAAGTCAAATCACTTCTCCTAAAAAATATATATATAAATGATAATTTGCTCAGTGTGGATACAAATATTGAAAGAAATTATTTTTAATATTCAGCTAACTTATTGGGAAACCATTAAGTTTGTTTGGAACACCTTTGCTATATGACTACTTTTAATGGTAAATTTTATGAAATCTCAATACAGACCTAGTATTTCTGATGAAAATGTAGTGTTCACATTGAGATGTGCTATAAATGTAAAATACAAACTGGATTTTTAAGACAATATGAAAAAGAATGTAAAGTGTCTTAGTTTCTTTTGTTTATTACATGTTGAAATAATAGTTTAGGTATATTGGGTTAAATAAAATACATTATCAAGAGTAATTTCTCTCACTTCTTTTTACCTTTTAAATGTGGGCACTGGACAACTTAAAATTATGTATTTGACTTACATTATCTATTTTTATTTTTTATTCCTAGGATATTTGTATATGAAACTTCTCCATGAAAGCAGGGATCATCTTTGCCCTTTTATTTCTTTTCCACTGCTGAATCCTTGGTATTAGAACTGTGCTTTACCACACAGAAGGTATTCAGGTAAATGTTTCCTAAATGAGTGAAAAATTCTGGGTATATAAATTTTTTTTTCCTGTAATAGATTTTTTGGTCATAAACATCTTACACAAGTGGATGTGTCAGTGTGTGCATGTGTATTTTATGTATTTCCTTAGAATAAATTCCAAGATCATTGTGTAAAAGGGCATGGACCATTTTATAACTTGTTACACATTGCCAGGTTAATCTCAGAAAATACTGAACCAATTTACAATGCCATCAACATTGCAAATTGGTTCAGGATATCAGTTTCCCAATGCCAACTTTTAAAGGCATTTAGAGTGATTAACAATTGGGCTAGTTACTTATGTCTCTGAAACTCAGTTTCTTGAAACTGTAAAATGGAAATAATGATATGTTTGAAAATTGAGTGAGTGAATGAATGCATAGGCAAATACACAGTATTTGCCACATGTGAAGTTGGTACTAAATGTATGCTTCCCATATAAAAAAATTGGAGTATCATAGTGCTCTCTTATAGTAGTAATGCATCTCTGCTGAGGATGTAAACTGCCAGGTGAGGTGGGAGCTGGCTCCTTCGGGTACTGCAGAGAAGGCCTCAGAATCATGTGAGTGGTAACTGCTGTAGCTGGTAGAGTTAGATGTTTGGGAGAAGGAAATAATCTCATATTTTTGTACACTTGATTCTCTAGCTGCAAAGATTTATTTAAAATCATGGTGAAAGCTGACATCTCATATATGCCTTGCTTCCCTGATAGCTCAGTTGGTAAAGAATCCACCTGCAATGCAGGAGACCTCCCGGTTAGATTCCTGGGTTGGGAAGATCTGCTGGAGAAGGGATAGGCCCCACTCCAGTGTTCTTGGGCTTCTCTTGTGGCTCAGCTGGTAAAGAATCCACCTGCAATGCAGGAGACCTGGGTTCAATCCCTGGGTTGGGAAGCTCCCCTGGAGAAGGGAAAGGCTACCCCCTCCAGTATTCTGGCCTGGAGAATTCCATGGACTATATAGTCCATAGAATCACAAAGAGTCAGACACAACTGAGTGACTTTCACTTTCACATATGCCTAAGGATTCAATCCCAGGAATATTTAATTTCAAAATCAATATTTCATTTTATTTATTATTAATTTTTTATTACCTATCAAACAAATAAAAAGTTCTAAATAAAAACCCCTTTGGGTGATGATTTGACAAATTCCAAAATGGGGTGGGGGTGAGTGAGGATCCATAATGGGTTTAGAGGAACACAAGAGAAACAGCTTGTCAGCTGCCCCACATCTGGGTTCTATTCCTCAGACTCAGGAGCAACTAGATCTCCTATGTCCAGTAGAGTAGTCACTGGCTACATGTGCTTGTTGAGCACTTGAAATGTGACTTTATAAATAACCAGTGTGAAGAAAACGTAAAATGTCTCATGAGTGGTGTTTAAATATGATTACATTTTGATACAATATTTTGTATGTCTTCAGTTAAATAAAACATATCATTAAGATTAAGTTAACCTGTTTCTTCTACCTTTTCCAATGTGGCTACTAGAAAACTGACAAATACATATGTAGCTCCCATTATATTTCTGTTAGACAGTGCAGGTTCAGAACCCTACATCTGCCTACAGCACCCCCAGCAACCTTCTAGAACCATTTACATACTTTCAAAGATACATGGACAGCTTTGATTAGCTCTAAGCTTGGAATTCACAGCCTGTAATGAAGCAGCAAGTGTTTGCCCTAGACAAGGATCTGTGAAGCTGACTGGAAACTGTTAAAAGGCCAGAAAGTCAGAACAGAATCTCACCTCAGTTAACATCAGTAAAATTCCAGAATTTTCCTGTACATTTTTATTAAAATGGACTTTTAATGAGCCCAGAAGTCTGACACTGACACTTGAGAAAAAAACTTTTTGTATTGTTTTTCAGGTCCAGAAACACAAAGCTATAATAAACTAATAGTGTAGTTCTTCTATGAAGAAATAAAATGAAACTATTTAGATTAGAAATCATGTCAATGTGAATCCTCTAGGAAGCAGGGGCCAAGATGAACTAGAACTTGCAAGAGATTTATTGAGACAAATGCACTGGGGGAGATGGCAGGAGATGGCAGGGAGAGTCTTCAGATCATAATGCAAGTCTGACACCTGTGAAAGGAGAGAGGGAAAAAGAATTGGGCAGAAAGAGCCTCAGACAACAGTGCAGTTCAGCCAGGCCAGGAGGAATCCCAGAGCCCAGAGGCTGCCTATTGGAGATAGCTTGTGTCAAGCAGGATGGGCTGTCAAGCATCCTGCTGTGCTCAGGCGCAGGCTGGGAGCAGCATGGGGGACACCAGTGGGGAGGTGGGTCTGCAGGGAACTGACTGGGCTTACCAGGCAACTTTGCTCCCCTTGGCAGGTCCACCTGAGGGAGAGCTGAGTGGTACACTGATCTTCAACATCAGATACTGTGCTGATTCAAAGTTAAAATTACAAGCGTAAGTGTTCTTGTGCTCTATCCCATATGTTTCAGTGAAGAAAAGTCCTGATAACTTCCTTTAGAAAGAGGGCTCTGCATACTGATGTCCTGGGTGAGGACCAGAGTTAGGATACCAGATATTATTGGTCTTAGCTCTGCATGCTCAAGATATTAATTTCTTGCAGGCTCAGTTTCCCCATCTGTAACACTGTTGTGAATTATAATGTGTACCTTGTGGGGTTGTTGTGACTATTTAAAAAGGATACCATGTTAGGGAGTTTTTACAAAAGTTGTTTGGTCACTTCATTCATATACTGTTGGTCCCATCTACTGGAAATCAAGTTACAAGGGCTAAAGACATAAAAACAAGTAATATCATGTTGAATTTTATTGGCAGTACTTACCTCAAAAATGATTGTTATCTATGAAAAGTCTGTTGAAACATTCTAACCGATCGAAGGGCACACCCATCAGGAATTTCTTACAACTCTTTCATCTTAGAATACTTCCCCAGATATTCCCAAGGAGGGATCCATTCCTTCACTCCAGTCTCTGCCTGAATGTTACCCCCCAGGTCTTCCCTCACCCCTCACCCCAAATAGCAGCTCCATCGCCATTTGTCCTTTACGTTGCTCTGTTCTCCTTTTCAGTGCATGCCAGTTCCTGACATGATACTGTATTGTTAATTAGTTTATTATTGTCTTCTCCTCTAGAACATGAGCTTCATGGGATCAAGAACTTTGTTTCATTTTCTGTTATATCCCTGGAAGTTTGCTTGGCATATAGTAAGTAACTGATTTTCTTGATTGGATGAAATTCATGTATGGTTTCCTAAAGGAATGAGAAGGCAAATGAGGAATTTGAAATGACAATAATATCTTTCATGAAAATCCAGGTCTGTTTAAATGGTGAGGGGAAGAGAAAGAAGCTAATTGCAGAACACAGGTGTCCATACAAATCATCTTGGACAGATTGAACCTCTTCTTTGGTCAGACCTTTTACCAGAGTTACTAGTAAGGAGCAAATGGGCAGGCTCAGCACTTATTTTTCTTATTCAATTTCTCTAGAGAAGGTGGACAAGCTTTTTTTTTTTCTTTTCCCCCTCAAACTCATTGAAATCAGATGGGAAAAGAAAACTGAACAAGAGTTCCACCTGGTCTACCAAATGGATGCTCAGTCTTTGGAGGATCAAGAATGGTTCTGCCTGGTGTGACCTGTTCCTAGAAGTCATGAGTCATAATTGCAGTCTAGAGAAGGGAAAGCAATTGTTCTGCATCAGCCTAAAGGGCAAACCTGGCATCGCAGAGTGGCTGACGCCGGGAAGGTCTAGGCAGTTATCTCTGTTTGTTGGGTCTGTCCAGCAGCAGAAGGGCCATGAGGGAGGGAGGGAGGGAAGGAGAAGCGTTCATCCCGAGAAGTGTTCCAGCCCTGGTGGTGTCCCTCTGGGCCACGGTGGAGGGGGTCCCTGGACTGAGTGCAGCAGGTTCAGATTGGAGGAACTTCATGGCCCTTTTTGATTTACAGACTCCATGAGTTTGAGTCTCCCTTGAGATAACAAACTGTTTACTCAGATGATCAACAGAGAGAAAAAGAGAAACAGAGTCATTTAGCAGCTAGACAGTAGGCAATAAATATTTGAAGGGCACTTGCTTTGGACTAATCCAAGAAATAGTGTGTGGATCACCCTTAGTTTTCACCTTCCTATGATTAATATATAATTCCTGGGAGAGCCCCCAGAACTCCAGGGATTCCCACAAACGAAGAAAAGACTGCCAAATAGAGAGTCCCAAATAGAGAGTCCCATCTGAGAGGAACAAAGGGCAGAGCTGAAATTCCAGCAGTCTGTCCCTTAAAGGTTAGTGCTTCCTGCTCCTGTTCATGGAGAAAGAAGTCAGTCTCATTCATGAGCTCAGGTTTAATTCCCGTAATATTGTGGTCAGTAGACAGAGCACAGAGCTGGGAGACTAAAGACCCAGGTTCTAGTCCCAGCTTCACCTCTAACTCTCTTTGTGACCTTGGTCAAGTTGACCTCTCTGTGCCTTAAACTCTTTCCCATAAAATAAGAAAATAGAGTTAAATTATTTGTAAGGATTTAAAAAAAAATTTTTTTTCCCTCCAGGGCTTATGTTTTGTGAACATGTGATGGGTGGATTCAAGCAGAGCTGGGTTATAACTTCCTTTTAGAGCTCTCTCTGAAAGGCAGCTTAGCATTTGGCACTGGGAGTCGGGAAAAACACCAGAAGCAGCCTCGAGATGTGATAGACCTAGAAGTTGCCCGTCCTGTCCGCATCCCAGGGCTCTGGAGTGGCCCTTCCATTTCTAGGAGGAGAGCCCTCATAGAAGAGGGCAGACGGCCTGGTGGTGACGGAGTGCGACTGTTGTCTGCTGGTTTCCCTGTCTCCCACCCCCACTGACCTGGGAGTGGTGAGTCACACTTTATTACCGCGAGTGCCTGGCAGTGGCCCCGCACAACTTCTTGAGCTTGTCAACACCCAGGATAGAATAATTCATCTCAGTCCCATTTTTAGCCGAGAGTGAAAAATGAAGTCACCAGAAGATGCCAATTAGGGATGCAGATGGGAGGCAAGAGTTTGTTGAAGGACAGGGCTGTCTTCCTGGGGCAGCCAATCCTGACAAGTGCTCAGGGCCCTAGATCTGCAGTCCTCAGCCTCCCAGTGCTGGGGAGGAGGGCTGGAGGGAAAGGCTGCAGCTGGAGGGAGGGACCAGGGCACTCTCTGCGTCACCCACTTTCAAGATCATATCCACCAGTAGAGGGATTTTAGCTTCTCTTTGCTCCAGGAAATAGGCACTTCTTGCTATCTTGAATAATAAAATCTCAGGGAGTTAGGAGGGACATGCTGAATTCTCTAAATCCAGAGACTTTCTAGTCACTTGTTCTGTTTTATTTTAGTAGCAGAGGGATGAAGAAGGAAAGGATTTATGTCCTGTACACTCAGCTTTTCTCCTGCTTTCCCCCAGTTCTGGCCTGGACTAACTCATCTCAGAGGCTCTTCCACCTCTAGAATTCTGTAATTCATTGCTAGGTTTGAATATAACACATTTCAGCCAAGCTGAGCATGTGGGCAAATTGCTGATATTTTAAAGATGAAGCAGCACCGTGTCAGTTAAAAAAAATAAAAGAAAAGCAACTCAGTTCTGTTACTTTTATGAGCTGTGGGATCCTGCTCAAGCCACTTAACCTCCTGCCTCTATTTCTTGAGGACATGGTAACCCACTCCAGTACTCCAGTATTCTTGCCTGGAGAATTCTGTGGACAGAGGAGTCTGGCGGGCTACAATCCATGCGATTGCAAAGACACGACTGAGTGACTAACACTTTCATTTCAGTTTTCACAAAGTGGAGAAAATAATAGAACCTACCTCACTTCTTTGGGAGGATTACGCAAGATAATAGAGTTCAGGGCTTGTTTAACATGGTGCCTGGCTGTAAATTCGGGTAAGAGTGTGGCTGAGTAGAAAACAAAAGCACATGGGCCAGTCCCACAGAGAGGGGGCTAGGTCTGTGGGGGAGGATCAAGTGGCTCCAGCTTGGGGAAGAATAGGTCTGGCAGGGACTGCAAACTAGGTTGATGGTTTCCAGAGAAAGATAAACAGGAGGAAGTGAGTCTGAGGTGGAACTGATTAACAGGATGGCTCGTCTAGAATCACAGGAAGATAATGACCTCTGCCTTTAAGATTATCGCAGGCCAATTGTGCAGAGGATATTCCCTCATTCAGAGACCAGTGCACAGAGGCTGTAGCTCCATCAAACAGTATTTCACAGTTGACAGTGATCTGTATCTGTGATTCACCTGGCCTTCGCCACAGCCTTGTGCACTAAGAGAGGTCACATCTGCATTTTGCTAGTGAGGAAACTGAGTCTCAGCAAAGGGGACTTGCCCTAGGGGGCGGCTGGCAGTGAGGAGCCAGGAGAGGCATCCAGGGCCAACTCAAACTACAGTTTCCTGAGCCTTCTCCTGCCTTGTTTTTGTTGGTGGTGGTGGTCGTGGTGGTGGTGGGAGGAAGATAGTAGCTGAGAGTAGATTTCAGGTCCAACTTCTGGTCCTTCCCCTTAATGACTTGTGTGGTCTTTCTTGGGCAAGATGCTTAATCTCTGCTTTTCCTCATTTGTAAAGTGGGACGGTAATGCTGACTTTTCTATTCTTGACAGCAGTTTGCCAGAAATGACTCAGGGCTCAGTTCTAGGCTTTCTTTTCTCAAAACAACCAGCTTCTCCAGCTACTCATTCACACTTACCGCACCTTATTACTCAAGCACAGACTGAAAGTCTATACTTGCATTCATTTCCTGCTTGAAAGACTCTTATTAGCTCTAGATCTATACTGTCAACTGCCAGGCCAACTTTCACACTTGGATCTCTCAGGCATCTCAAAATGGAATTTCATCCCTTCCCCCAACCCAACCTCCTCTCTCCCCAGATGCCCCTTCTCTGATATCCCCAAGTCAGTAAATGGCACCACCACCCACTCAGTTATTCATGTTGAAATTGCTCACCTCCAATTTACATTTTTCTCTTCCTTGACTTCCACATTTCCTCACTTTCCAAGTTCTATGGATTTGAACTCCTAAATATAGCTCGAATCCACCCATTTCTATCTCCTCTCCTTTTCTAACCACCTCACCTCTAGTCAAATCTGGTCAAGTCACCTTCATACTTAACCTACACTTCTGAAACATCCTCCAGGAGATTTCCCTGGATTTACTCCTGCACACTCAACATATTACATACAATTAACCATCTTAACCATTTCTCAGTATGCAGTTTAGTAATAAGTCTATTCACATTGTTGTACAATCTCTAGAACTTGATCATCTTGCCAAACCAAAACTCTGTATCATTCATTAAACAATTCCCCTTTCTCCTTAGCCCCTGGCAACCACTATTCTACTTTTTGTACCTATGAGTTTGATTATTCTATGTATCTCATAGAGGTGGAATTAAAGATTTATCTTTTTTTAATTTATCTTTCTGAATGGCTTATTTCACTTGGCATAATGCCCTCAAGGTTAATCCATGTCATAGCATGTGTCAGAATTTCCTTCCTTTTTGAGGCAGAGAAACTTTCCATTGTGTGAATACACCATATATTTTTTTTCCAGGCCATTCATCTGATGTGTATTTGGATTATCTTCATCTTTTGGCTATTGTGTATAATGCTGCTATGAACATGAGTGTACAAATATTTCCTTGAGATGCTGCTTTCAATTCTTTGGGGTGTTTACCTGGAATTGGAATTGCTTAATCATATGGTAGTTCTATTTTTAATTTTTGAGGAACCATTGTACTGTTTTAAAATAACAGCTATACCACTTTACATTCCCACCAACAGTGCACAAAGGTCACAATTTCTCCACATCCTCACCAACACTTATTTTTTGATAGCAGTCATGCTAATAGGTGAGAATTGCTATTTCATCGTGGTTTTGATTGCATTTCTCTACTAATTATAGATGTTGAGTATCTTTTCATATATGTACTGGCCATTTGTATATTTTTTGGTTGGGAAATACCTATTTAAGTCCTTTGCCCATTTTTATGTTGGGATTTCCTTTGTTGTTGAGTTGTTGGTATTCTTTATATGTTCTGGATATTACTCTCTTATCAGATAAAAATTTGCAAATATTTTACCCATTCCATGGGTTGCCTGTTCCCTTTGTTGACTATATCCTTTGATAAACTTCGATGGCTTTTTACTCTTATTAAAATACAATGCACAAATCCTACATATCTCAATGTCAGCTTACATTACTATTCTCACAGAGCTCCCTATGGATTATTAGGCTGCAACCGCTGGCCTGCCTTTAGTTCCTCTTAGACACTGTGCTCCTTCCTCTTCTGCTTGCTTTATTCTTTATCTTGAACACCTGATTAATTAGTTATTAGTGTGAGCATCTGTTCAAAGATCACCTCTTCTAGCAGCAGACGCCACAAGGGTTGGGACTATTACCCAGTGACACAGTAGTGATACTTTTAGGGGTCTGTGAAAATACTTCAATTTACATTTCTTTTCAAATTAGCTGAAAAAATGAATATAAGAATAATGGCTATATGGTAATTAAGTCAGTCTAGCTCAGCTGGTAAAGAATCCGCTTGCAATGCAGGAGATCTTGGTTTGATTTCTGGGTTGGGAAGATCCCCTGGAGAGAAGAGATAGGTGGCCCACTCCAGTATTCTTGGGCTTCCCTAATGGCTCAGATGGTAAAGAATCCACCTGCAATGTGGGAGACCTGGGGTTGAGAAGATCCCCTGGAGGAGGGCATGGCAACCCACTCCGGTATTCTTGCCTGGAGAATCGCCATGGACAGAGAAGCCTGGCGGGCTACAGTCAGTGGGGTCACAAAGAGTCAGACATGACTGAGTGACTAAGCAGCAGCAGCAGATTATATTTGTCTTTATACCAAGAGAGTCATAAAATATAAATTGATTTTTTTAATGAAAAAAGAACTGAAAAGGCAAAAGTGCCCAGGGCTCACAAAATGCATAACATGACCCTGACTGTGCCTGTCTTGTCCATACCCATGTGCTCATTTGGCCAGTTATAAGCCCAACACATACTAGATGCTCAGCTAAAATGCAAAGAATGAATGGAAAGATGAGAATAGCAAGAAGGAGCTGTCTGCAGCAAATGCACAGAAATTCCCTGACACAGATTCTTGAAATTAAACCCACAGCTCTTAGTCATAAAAGATAGAGGACACAGAGTCTTTTCCCATCTGAGCCCAAGGGTGCTTTGTTCTAGTGGCTAGGGAATAAAGCCATCTGTTTGGGGAGATTTTGAAAAGAGGCCTATAGAAGTCAAGATCTAGCCTTAACACAATTCAACCTGAGTTGCCCATTGTTCTTAAAAACAGAACCTGCACGCACAGAGAAGTCCTGGGACTAAGGTAGTGTTTTCTTTTTCTTTGTTTGGTTTTTAAAATCTTTTAGACATTAATTTTTAAAAAAGGTTTTACTGGGGTATTATTGTCATACAATAAACTGCGTATATTTAAAGCGTGAAATTTTGGCATGCTGGATCATCAAAAAAGCAAGAGAGTTCCAGAAAAACATCTATTTCTGCTTTATTGACTATGCCAAAGCCTTTGACTGTGTGGATCACAATAAACTGTGGAAAATTCTGAAAGAGATGTGAATACCAGATTACCTGACCTGCCTCTTGAGAAACCTGTATGCAGGTCAGGAAGCAACAGTTAGAACTGGACATGGACCGACAGACTGGTTCCAAATAGAAAAAGAAGTATGTCAAGGCTGTATATTGTCACCCTGCTTATTTAACTTCTATGCAGAGTACATCATGAGAAATGCTGGGCTGGAGGAAGCATAGCTGGAATCAAGATTGCTGGGAGAAATATAAATAACCTCAGATATGCAGATGACACCACCCTTGTGGCAAAATTGAAGAACTAAAGAGCCTCTTGATGAAAGTGAAAGAGGAGAGTGAAAAAGTTGGCTTAAAGCTTAACATTCAGAAAATTAAGATCATGGCATCCAGTCCCATCACTTCATGGCAAATAGATGGGGAAACAGTGGAAACAGTGTCAGACTTTATTTTTCTGGGCTCCAAAATCACTGCAGATGGTGACTGCAGCCATGAAATCAAAAGACGCTTACTCCTTGGAAGGAAGGTTATGACCAACCTAGACAGCATATTAAAAAGCAGAGACATTACTTTGTCAACAAAGGTCCGTCTAGTCAAGGCTATGGTTTTTCCAGTGGTTATGTATGGATGTGAGAGTTGAACTATAAAGAAAGCTGAGCGCCGAAGAATTGATGCCTTTGAAATGGCGTTGGAGAAGACTCTTTGAGAGTCCCTTGGACTGCAAGGAGATCCAACCAGTCCATCCTAAAGGAGATCAGTCTTGGGTATTCATTGGTAGGACTGATGTTGAAGCTGAAACTCCAATACTTTGGCCACCTGATGCGAAGAGCTGACTCATTCGAAACAACCCTGATTCTGGGAAAGATTGAAGGCAGGAGGAGAAGAAGGGGATGACAGAGGATGAGATGGTTGGATGGCATCACAGACTCAATGGACATGGGTTTGGGTGGACTGCAGGAGTTGGTGATTGCCAGGGAGGCCTGGCATGCTGTGGTTCACAGGGTCTCAGAGTCGGACACAACTGAGTGACTGAACTGAACTAAACTGAATACACCCTGAAACCATTACCACAATGAAAAAATGAACATGTTTATCACCTCCAAAAGTTTCCTTTGTGATCCCTCCTCCCTATCTGCCCAGCTCAGGTCTCTATTCTCAAGCAACTACTGATCCAATTTCTATCACTACATATTAGTTTATATTTCTAGAGTTTTATATAAATGGAATATGCAGTGAGTATTCTTTAGTCTGTCTTAGTTCATTGAAAATACCTATTTTGAGACATCCATGTTGTATAGTTTGTTCATTTTTATTGTTGGGCAATGAAACAATATTTCATTGTTTTGATGAACACATTCATTTATGATGAACATTTGAATTTCTATTTTTTGGCTACTACAAAAAACTCTTATGAACACTGCTATATAAGCTATTGTATAAACACATATTTCCTTTTCTCTAAGGTAAATTTCTAGAACTATAATGGCTGGATTATACGGCAGATGTATCTTAAACTTTTTAAGAAACTGCCAAAGTGTTTGCCAAAGTGGTTGCACCATTTTGCATTTCCACCAGGGGTGTGTAGAGGGCTCTAGTTTCTTCATGTTCTTGCCAAACTTGGTATAGCTAGCCTTCTTAAATTTGAACCATTCCAATTGGTGTATGTAGTGGTATCTGATGGTGGTTTTAATTTTTATACCCCCAATGACTAATGATATTGGGCATTTTTATGTGCTTATTTGCCATCTGTATATCTTCTTTGATGAAATATCTGTTTAACTCTTTTGCCCATTTAAAGAATTGGGTTGTTTGTTTCCTTATTGCTGAATTTTGAGAGTTCTCTATATATTCTAGATACAAGTCCTTTACCAGTTATATGCTTTGCAAAGGCTCCCCCCATGTTTTTGGATTCTTTTTTCATTCTCTTACCACTGTCTTTTAAAGAAAAGATGTTTTTTTAATGTTGATCGGCTTGCTTTGCTTATGTACAGTGCTTCTGGCATTATATGAAATCCTTTGAAATCTTTTCCTCTAACCCCAGGTGATGAAGATTTTATCCTATGCTTTCTTCTACAGGTTTTATTGTTTTAAGTTTTACATTTAGGTCTATGATCCATTTTATTTAATTTTTGTATATGGTATGAACTATGGACTCAAATTTATTTTATTTATATCTAGTTAATTTCCCTGGTGGCTCAGACAGTAAAGCATCTGCCTGCAATGCAGGAGACCTGGGCTCGATCCCTGGATTGAGAAGATCCCCTGGAGAAGGAAATGGCAACACACTCCAGTACTCTTGCCTGGAAAATCCCATGGATGGAGGAGCCTGGTAGGCTACAGTACATGGGGTCACAGAGTCAGACATGACTGAGCGACTTCACTAATTAATTTTCTCAGCATAGTTTGTTGAAAAGGCTACCATTTCTTCACTGTATTGCCTTGGGCCTTTGTTAAAATCACTTGTCCATACATGTGTGGGTTAATCTCTGAACTCTCTTCTGTTCCAGTGATCTATTCTGTCTGTCTTTGTGATAATACCACACTGTCTTGACTGCTAGAGCTTTGTAATAATTTTTGAAATCAGGTAGTGTTAGCCACTTAATTTTGTTCTTCTTCAGATTTGTTTTGATTATTCTATGTCCTTTAGAACCAGTTTGTTAATTTATTTAAAGTAGCCATCTGGAATTTTGATTGTAATAGATTTGAATCTATAAATCAATTTGAAGAAAATTGACATCATATATATACGGGTTTCCCAGGTGGCATTAGTGGTAAAGAACTGCCTGCCAATGAAGGAGATGTAAGTGATGTGGTTTTGATGTCTGGGTTGGGAAGATCCCCTGGAGGAGAGCATGGCAACCCACTCCAGTATTCTTTCCTGGAGAAATCTGTGGACAGAGGAGCCTGTTGGGCTACAGTCCGTGGGATCACAAAGAGCTGGACACAACTGAAGCAACACAGCACACATATACGTATATATAGATCAGTATGAAAATTTGGACACAACTGTGAGGCTAATACTTTCACTTTTTTTACACTTTTTCACTGAATATATTGTTAAGATGTCTATTTTCTTCAAATTGATATATGTATATATATCTTTAGTCCCTCTTTTTCAGCCTTATTACTCCTCTCCAGATTCCAGGTGTAGCTCACATGGTGGGTCCACCTAGAATATGCTACTCTGAGTCACCAGGAGCTCTGACAAAGCAAGAAAAGGAAACGAGGAACAAGTTAAAAAAAAAAAAACCCTAAAATTAAAAGCCAACTAGGAATAAATATTTGTCACAAATGTGGTGGAGAGGTTGATAGCCTCAAACTTTAAACTGTTTCTATTTGATTAAAAAAAACACTAAAATATCAATGTAGGAAAATGGGTATGGGACATGAACAGATAGTTCACGGATAAGGAAATAAAAACGGCTTATAAATGTATGGGGAAATGTTCGGCTTTACCAGTAATCACAGAAATGCAATCATGACAATAAAATACTTTCTGCCCCCTGCTGCACTGTGCAAGATTCACACGGTAACAGTACTCAAGGCTGCTGAGGGTGTGGGGGGAAGCACTGCTCCCACACTCTTCAGGAAAGCAATTTGGCAACAGGCTTTGCAAAGCCTTGAAATATTCATACTCTTTACCTAGTAATTCCTCTTCCAGAAATCTTTTAGAGAAATAATCAGAAATGCAGACAAAGATGTATGGGCACAGATGTTAATTATGGCATTATTTATTATTAACAATGCAACCTAAATTCCCAGTGCTGTGGGATGGTGTTCAGTTTATAGTACATCCGAACAATACAGTCCCGGGCAGTTACTTAAAAATGATGTTAACTAAGCAGTTTTAATGATCTAGGAAGATTTTTTTAACATAAACTTAAAAAAATTCAAAACTGTATATTCAGTATGATCTCAACTATATTACCTTTGCATGGAAAAAAAAGTCCATAAGATAATTTTTAAAGTTTTAGTAGATTATCTTTGGCGGGTGTGATTTGGGATGGTGGTTATTATGTTTATACATTTTTAAAGTACATACACTGAAAGGCACATATATTAACCTCACAAATTTGACAGCGACTAACATATCACACTCCTATTGCAACACAGAATGTCTCCATCTTTCTGAAAAGTTCCCTGGTGACCCTGTCTAGTCACTGTCCTTCCTGCAAGAGGTGACTTCAATTTTTCTCTTTTTCCTCCTTAGGTATGTTTTGCTTGTTCTAGAACTCACATAAATGGACTTATAAAGTATACTCTTCTGTGTCTGGCTTCTTTTGCTCAGCATTATATGTGTGAGTTTTATCCTTCTTTTAATTTTCTAAATTTTGCATATTTCACTTGCCCTATTCTAAGAATTAAAAAAAAAAACAAAACATTTTATAAAAGCAGAGCTCTCATGTCTGGTCTGTGTCCATGTTGGTCTGTGCCCCATGTCCCGCCCATGTCTGGTCTGTGTCCACTCATGTGAAGCTTTGTCCATCTAGCCCTTCACCTCCCAGTCTCATTGACCTCCCCCTCCTGAGCTGCTGTGCAGCTTGGGGGCTGTGCCCCTGACCCTGACACCTCACTGTTTTCTCCTGTTAGGTGTGATTGTAGGAGAACAGCTCTGGGGGCCCCTTGGTGACCCTGCGGGTAGCCACAGAGGCCATGCAGACAGGGCTGGACCCACGGTGGATTGAGTCCTGGAAGATTGCCTTGTGAGCCTTCCAGTGCAGGAGAGTGCCGGACTCTGAGGAGCTGCCCCAAGGGCGCTCCTCACTTGCTCCCCGCTCATGAGACACTTCTCATCTCCTCTGGGGTTCCTGGGGGAACAAGGCTTCTCAGCAGCAGGTGCCCAGGCTTCTGCTCCCTGTTTGTTTTGGTGTCACCCTGCGCCTGGGCCACAGGGAGCTGGCTCCTCTGGGTGCTCTTCCTTACACTGTCTATGTAAATAATAACCTGTCTGAATTTAAAAGGGGTTAGTTGTTTCTCTACCAACCACATCTTCAGCTTGGCCTTGGCCTTGCCTGTGCTTGATGGTTTCGAGTACACATCTTTATTTGTTTCCTAGGGAAATGAGTAACGGAGTACCATAGAAATGTTCATTTATTCTTATTGGAGGATAATTGCTTTACAATGTTAGTTTCTGCTGTATAGTGAAGTGAATCAGCTATTATTGTTGTTTAGTCAGTAAGTCATGTTTGACTCTTCGTGACCCCGTGGACTGTAGCCCACCAGGCTCCACTGTCCATGGGATTCTCCAGGCAAGAATACTGGAGTGGGCTGCCATTTCCTTCTCCAGAGGATCTTCCTGACCCAGGGATCGAACCCACATCTCCTGCATTGGTAGGCAGATTCTGAGTCACATGGGAAGCCGACAAATCAGCTATATGTACACGTATATCCCCTCCCTCTTAGACCTCCCCCCATCCTACCCTTCAGTGATCACAACAGCTTCCCACTAGCTATCTGTTTTACACATGGTGTAGTGTATATACGTCAATCCTAATCTCCATAGTCTGATCTTCCCTTTTCCCACCCCACCCCCACCCGCCGTGTCCACATGGCTGTTCTCTACATTGGCATCTCTATTCCTGCCCTAGAACTAGGTTCATCTGTACCATTTTTCTAGATTCCATACAAACATGAAACAAAATGTGGTCATTTGTAGAGATGTGAATAGACCTAGAGTCTGTCATACAGAGTGAAGTAAGTCACAAAGAGAAAAACAGATACCGCATATTAACGCATAGAAATTGATTGTCTCACAGTCTTGAAGTCTTGAAGCCCACAATCATGGTGTCGGCAGGATGGATTCCCTCTAATGGCTGTGAGGAAGAATTTGTTCTAGGCTCCTCTCCTTGGCTTGTAGTTGGCCACCTTCTCCCTGGGTCTCTACATGATGTTCTTTCTGTGTACCTGTCTGCATCCAAATTAATCTTTCTGTAAGGACACCTGTAATGTTGGTTAGGACCCATGTTAGTGACCTGATCTTAGCTAATTACACCTGTTGCAATCCTGTTTCTGAGAAAGGTCACATTCTGAATACTGGGGATGAGACTTCAACTTATGAATTTAAGGGGGATACAATTCAACTCATAACAATGTCTTTATCCCCAACTAGACTGCAGATCCTGGCCAGGAGGGTCTCAGTAAGTACTTGGCAACTTTATGGAAGAAAGTGAACTAAGAGTCATCAGGAGGTGCCTGCAGGAGGACCCGGGTGGTATCACCCCAGTGATATTCCCTCAGCCTTGTCAGTGACCTTGGACTGGCCAGAGTGGAGAAGATAGATGAAGGCTGTGAACCAGATAACAATCTTCTTTCCAGCAGGGACAGGAAAGGCGTTCTCCTTGCCATGGCATTCATTGCCTTCTCGGGAAGCTGCATTAGTTATCCCAGGATTCTGAGAGCCCCAGTGAGGGCCAGGGCGGCCCCTAGAGCAACAGTTCACACAGGTCCTGGGGAAGCCTGAGGTGGAACCCAGAGAAGATAAACCATTCTCCATTGTTACAGGTGAGGAAACCAAGGTCGAGAGGCTGAGCAGGTTGTCTGTCTTGGGGCTAGGGTGACAACACAGAGCAGGACCCAGGTGTCCCGACTTCCTGTGAAGTGCTTTTATCCCCCATGAAGCTTTCAGTCAGCCATTTGTCTTCTCTTGGGCTCACCATGCTTGGTGTAATGTAGCAAGCACCTGTGTACCCCATCACAGACGGTGCTGCCTTGAATGCATGGATACTCACAGCCTGGGAGGAGGGCAGTCTTCAGGAGCTGATCATAGAGAATACCCCACACTCCTGGTTCTTCAGCAGACTGCCCCACCCCGGACCTGGGAGGGCTCCCTGAGTTCATGTTCAGCCACAGAATTTGCTTCTGTCTCTTTACACCTCATGCCAGACTCCAGTCTAGCAGCCAAAACAGGATACTTTCATATTCCACACTGCCCTATGCTTTGTTGAAGATTTTTAAAAAGTGAAATCAATGTGCGTGTCTATAAATAGAGTGTAAGTTCCTTTGAGAACCTCATTCTTCATCTTTAGCGCCTGGCTGTAGTGCTTAGTGCATAGAGAAATAAACATACCAACTAAATTTATGGAAGAGCCCCTCCCTGCAGTGATGGTTGGATGGGAGTGAGAGGAATCAGAATTGATG
This sequence comes from Cervus canadensis, assembly GCF_019320065.1. Classification (NCBI taxonomy): domain Eukaryota; kingdom Metazoa; phylum Chordata; class Mammalia; order Artiodactyla; family Cervidae; genus Cervus; species Cervus canadensis. Next base: position 48,215,828 of record NC_057391.1, read on the forward strand.
AATCTGTTTCTTATCCCTTCTACCAAAGTCTACTCTTTGGTTTGCTTCTAGAATAAATTCCTCCCTTCCCCTGCCTGACCTCCCTTCAGCTTCCAGACAGTGGACGTGGAAAGAGGACTTTTCTTTAGGGAAGAACATTCAATGACTCCAAACCAAAGGGTTTTCAGGTTTTCTCTCCTCAAGGCCTCTGTTTAGGAATATCAAGGTTTCCTTTAAATTTTTATTTTATTTTAAATGTCCATTCCAAGGCAGCCCAGAAAAAGAAGCAGCGGGAGATGAAGAAGTGAAACTGTACCAAATCTTCAATGTGAGTCTTCAATGTAAACTCAGTTTTCCTTACTGGAACACCAAAGCAAACATGATAAACATGATCAAAAATGATGCCATTTGAAAAACTCTTTAGTACATCTGGGAATCCCCAAGGGAAATTTCAGGGAATCAGAGGCTTCTGGGAAATACATGATTCATAGAAAAGGAATTCACCATTTTCTCCCTGAAGACCAATTGTTTAATGTCATGACATCATTTCCAAGCCATATCTTACTTAGTCTGGCACTTTTCAAGACCCAGCAGATATTAGCAGGTCAGCCTTTTGGCTCTCAGTGATGCATAAGGAGTCTCCAACCCTTGGTCTAAGCCTTTAAAAAATATCCATGCTTGATCCAGGTCTGCTCCAAGTGTGTGTTTTCACTGTGCTTTCTATTCTTTTACATAAGTTAAAGACAGAGTTGGAATAAACAGTTGGAATTACCTGTTTTTGTCCCTCTGTAATATCATTTCAGATACTGCCTCCCCGTGAGGTCCTTCCTAACCTGGCAGCCAACTAATTACTCCTTGCTCTGAGCTCCCATGCCCCTTGCACAGGCATTGGTTACAACTTTTCCCAGAGTGCATTATAATTATTTGTTTGCATGTCTGTCTCCTGGGTTGTAGGCTCCTGGGAGCCAACATTGTGTCTTACTCAGGCTTGCATTCCACCCTCGATCCTAGCAGATTCCCTATCAGATTAGTACGAGCTCAACCGATGTTTGTTAAGTGAATAAACAAGGGCCCTACTTTGAGATGGTTGGATGGCATCACCGACTCAGTGGATGTAAGTTTGAGCAAACTCCAGGAAATAGTGAAGGACAGGGAAGCCTGGCATACTGCAGTCCATGGGTTCACAAAGAGTCAGACACGACTGAGCAACTGAACAGCAACTTCCTACACACAATAAATCTGGGGATGGATAGAGAGATGAGGTGCCCTGAATAAGATAAAGACCTTTATCACTACTTGTATTTTTCTGCAGTTAATTATGAAAGAGAATGTGTTCAGTTACTCAGCCATGTCCATTCTTTGCAACCCCATGGACTGTAGCCCACCAGGCTCCTCTGTCCGTGGGATTTTCCTGGCAAGAATACTGAAGTGGGTTGCCATTTCCTTCTCCAGGGGATCTTCCTGATACAGGAATCAAACCCATGCCTCCCGAGCATCTCCTGCATTGCAGACAGACTCTTTACCACTCAGCCACAAGTCTAATAGGAAAATATGTTGTTTTCATTTTCTCTATTTACTATCTCTGACCAGATTTGCAGAGGCCAGATGCTACCAGCGTGTTTTGTGTTGCCTGATTGTCCCATTTAATGTGGTTTACTCTGGTTAATGATGGAAAACTGCTCTCCTGCTCTCTGCCCCAAAGAGGACAGGAATTTCTTGCTCAAATCTCAGATATGTTTGGCCTACTCATCATCTTATAGGAGAATGTAGTTGGTTGGGAAATAGGAGATGATTTCTTGAGTCTTTTTTATTTCTTAGTATCTCTAATTGTCTGGACAACTCAAGGAGTTGATGTGGATATAGACTTGGTACATTTGTGACTGAAACCTCAAAATCTGGAGCTGTCTCTTACAAAACCTGTGCAAAGTTTCCAATTTGCTCTGGGCATTTCCAGTGAGTGTCAACATGTGAACAGGTAGGGTTGGGGTTCTCAGCTTTGTGTAACTTATGTCAGGAAAGCTGTTTGCTCGAAATTGTCTTTCTGACATTGCCCACATGTATTAAGGTATTATGAAAGGAAAGTGGGCCTTGAAACTGCCGGGAGTGATTGTCAAGATATTTAACATTTCTGGTCTGGGCGGGGCCAGTCAGAGGTTTTCTTCTAGCTCTGCAGGAGAGGGACAAGTGAGCCAGGGCAAGGAGGAGAGATGTGGGAGAGGACAGGGGTTTGAGTCAGCAGCTAGATACCAACTAATATGAAACCAGCTCAAAGTTCATACAACTGGGGTGACCACACAGCTGTGTCGCAGTAGAATAACTGCCTAAGAGTAAAAAGAACTAGATCAATTAAATTTCCACTACCCATCCTCTGGCAATGGTCCCCAAACTGCCCTCGTAGTAGAATCCCCAGAGGACCTCTCAAAAATGCCAAAGCCCAGGCCATAATTTCTGGGTTGGAACCCAGTGTCTCTGAAGCTCCAATGTGCAGGCAAGTTGAGACTCCTGCTCTCGGACATTAAGTTAGTTATTATGCCTTTTGGGCACAGGAGTCCTTCTCAGTAAAAAGTAGACAATACCCAGCTCATCAGCTGAGAAAATCAAATGGATACATGCAGCGCCTGACATGTAGCAGGTGCTCACTAATGAAGTTCCTTTCTCTTTTCCAATCCAACCTCTCGAATGATTTATTTTCCTTTGTCACTTGTTTTGAAATGTCACCACTTGAATAAACAGTTAACCACTTTTTGAAATGGAAATGGTCCTGGAAGGGCTTGGGGCTCTTAGTCATTTATATCTTTGTGTGGGTTATTGAAGGCGATGCCTCTTCAGAGCCAGCTGACGTCAGATGAGCTAGGAGGTGGGGATTCTAACTGCAGGAATTAGTTGAGCCTGAGGAGTCGTGAAGATTCCCCTGTGTTCCTGACACTGTAGCATAGCAGCTGCTTCAGCCTCCTGTGGAGAACATAATCTCACACTCATGGCTGCCTTATTCTTCTCCAAAGCCCAGTTGAAAAGAGGGTGTATTTGTGAAGGATGGCCCGTTCCTCTGGTGAGGCACTCACCTTTAGGTTCCACCAGTTTTAATAGGTCTGTGACTGGGGTTCAGGGCCCTGGGAACACGAGTCCCAGGCTGCATTTTGTGTATTTGTGTGAACTGTCCATTTCCTCCCAGCTTTATTCAGACTCTTGAAGGGAATTTCCATGCCCCACCCAACCTCCAAATTTGAGAATTATTATTTTCACATCTTCCTGGAAGAAGCTGCACCACGCTCCCCACCCTCCATGGGCATGCTCTTGCTGAATGGTCCTCTGTGGAATTGTTCTGCTGAATTGCACTTTGGCATGATATGCAAACTTATATTGGTGAACAACTGAAGAAATAACCCTTGAAACTCTTGTAATAAGGCTGTTGTTGATTTGTGGATTATATTATGCTTTGTGCATTCCTAAAGGAGCAAGAGAGATACTTCTTCCCAGCCATTGGGCCATTGTTTAAATCTTATGGATACTTTCCTCTCGTCTTTGGCTTCCAGAAAACTTGGAGCATAAAGGAGGTTAAAAATAATTTTTCTCTGGTGAGATGAGTGAAGTTCAAGATGTGAGGGTAGCCAGAACAACCTAGGGGGCACCTCTGACCAGGGTGAACCAGGCACAAGGATTGGTGACGGTCCCGTCTAGGGAAAAGTGCCCTTATTCAAGCACTGGGATTGGTCCTCACTGATGCTCAATGCTGGCACAAAGTAGGTGCTGAGTAAATGCTTTGCTAAATGAAGGTGGTGCTCCGCAGAGCTCTTGAAGCTGTGTTTCCTGCCAAAGTGGGGAGATTTTCTGGCCTACCTCTGTGTTTCACTCTTATTTGGATCTCAAGGCAGGCTGTCTTGTGAACCCACCTCTGCCCAGAGATCCCTGAAGAAAAAGCTCTCTCACTGTTCACTCACATCCTCCTCTCCCCTACTCCTCTTTCCCTGGTCTTCAGGCCTGGAGTATGGTCTGACTGACAGGCCAGCACTGAGCTGGTAGACTTCCCACTTGCAGCAAAACCATCATTCCTGCATCCAGCTCCATGTTTTCTCTACCTGGAGGCCTTTTCTCTTCTCATGCAGATCACTTCTGAGGCCTGGGCTCTGCGGTTGAGTCACTAGACTCAGGTCTCAGCTCTGGCTCTGCATGGCAGCTGCAAGACTTGGGGCAGATGACTGACCTTCAATCCTCAGTTTCCTCACCTGTGATACACAGGTAGTGACAGTACTTTCCATAGATATGGTGTGAGACCCTATTAGACGGAGTGACGCAGCCAAAAACAGCAAAACCCACTGCAGTCTGGCGTTTGGACTAGGTGTTTGTTCAAGTTTTCCCGAGGACACTGAAGAAGGAGGAAATGTGGCCTACACACAGTGAAACTTCCTTAAAGTTCTTGAGACATTTCTTCCTCTCACCCAAGTTCCAGCCTCACAGCAGCTGCCTTTTCTTTCTCTCCATATGGTACCCAATATGGGGATCATTTTATGTAGAAGGAGTTCCCTTTTGACCACTAGCTTCTGCATTTTTGCCATTTTTTTCAACAAACAAAACACTCTTCCCCAAGATCCATTCTCTGCAGAGAAATTATATATACCTTTAACATTTCTTGTTTCTGTTATAAGTTTAAAGCATTGAACTTTGCCAAAATCCTGAAGCTGATATCCCTTTAAAATCGCTTTTCATTTTTGCTTATTTGTGGTTCTTAACTCTGGCTGCACCTAAGAATAGCCTGGGGAACTTTTCAAACAATCCCAGTGTACCCCAGGCTCTACTCGAGACCAACTGAGTCAGAATTTCCCAGACATCAGGGCTTCCCTGGTGGCTCAGTGGTAAAGAACCTGCCTGTCAAGCAGGAGGTGCATGTTCAATTTCTGGGTTGGGAAGATCCCTTGGTGAAGGAAATGGCAACCCACTCCAGCGTTCTTGACTGGGAAATCCCACGAACAGAGGAGCCTGACAGGGGCTACAGTCCATCGGATTGCAAGAGTCAGACATGACTTAGCGACTTAACAGCAGCACCTGGCTCTTATCCTTAAAATGTGGTCCACAGACGAGTGGCTTGGGCATCAGGTGGGAGCTAGTTAAAATGCAGAATTTCAGACCTCTTCCATATTGATCAGAATCTGTATTTAACAAGATCCTTGGGTAATGTGAATGCACAATGAGAAGCACTGCTTTTGGCCTTAGTCTGTGGATGAGATGAGAGTGGCCAGCAGTGGATGTAAGTACTTTCTTGGAGGCATTAGTACTAGGACAAATCAATGGCTTCCTGATAAACTACCAGAGGTCCTGAACAGAGGGTCTGAGGTAGGTCCCCACATCTGTATGTTCACCATGCTCCTGGGGGGGATTTAGAGTAGGGGTCCCCAACCTCTGTGATATAATGCCTGATGATTTGAGGTGAGCTGATGTAATAATAATAGAAATGAAGTGTACAATAAATGCAATGCATTTGAATCATCCTCAAACCATCCCCTGCCCCCTGTCAGGTCTGTGGGAAAATTATCTTCCACAAAACTGGTCCCCAGTGCCAAAAAGTTTGGAAATTCTGATTTAGGGGGTTATTAGCCAGATGTGTATACATTGCCCAGGGAGAAGGTTCTCAGCCTTGACTGGGCATTGGGGTCACCTTGGGGACTTAAAAATAATCCATATGCCCAAGACTGCAGCCCAGACCAACTAAATAAGAATCAGTGGAGGTGAGATCCAGGTATCAGTGATGCAGGTATCAGACAATCAGGTCATTTCAATGGGTAGATAATCCTGAGAACCACTGCTAGGGCTTTCTGATCCTTATCAAGCCTATCTGAAAACAGAAACGTTATCTGAACATTATGTTCCTGGAAGAATTTACTTTGTATGAAAGTCAAAACCTTAAAGTCTAAGAATTAATCATTAACTGGGGCTCAATGAACTCAATGTGGGCAGAACAGCCTTCTCTTGACCATCCCTACCTAGACTTCCCATCACCTTGTCCTATGTCATCTCTTCTCTGTTGTTGTTGTTGTTCAGTTGCTCAGTCGTGTATGACTCTCTGCAGCCCCATGAAGTGCAGCATGCCAGGTCTCCCTGTCCTTCATTATCTCCCAGAGCTTGCTCAAACTCATGTCCATTGAGTCAGTGATGCCTTCTAATCGTCTCGTCCTTTGTAGTCCCCTTCTCCTCCTGCCTTCAATCTTTCCCAACATCAGGGTCTTTTCTAATGAGTCAGCCCTTTACGCCAGGTGGCCAAAGTATTGGAGCTTCGGCTTCAGCATCAGTCCTTCCAATGAATATTCAGGACTGATTTCCTTTAGGGTTGACTGGTTTGATCTCCTTGCAGTTGAAGGAACCCTCAAGAGTTTTCTCCAACCCCACAGTTAAAAACCATCAATTCTTCAGCAGTCAGCTTTCTTTATAGTCCAACTCTCACATCCATACATGACTACTGGAAAAACCATAACCTTGACTAGATGGACCTTTGTTAGCAAAGTAATGTCTCTGCTTTTTAATATGCTATCTAGGTTGGTCATAGCTTTTCTTCCAAGGAGCAAACGTCTTTTAATTTCATGGCTGCAGTCACCATCTGCAGTGATTTTGGAGCTCAGGAAAATAAAATCTGTCACTGTTTCCATTGTTTTCCCATCTATTTGCCATGAAATGATGGGACTGGCTGCCATGATATTCATTTTTTTTTTTGAATGTTGAATTTTAAGCCAACTTTCTCACTATCCTCTCTCACTTTCATCAAGAGGCTCTTTAGTTCCTCTTCACTTTCTGCCTTAACTGTGGTGTCATCTGCATATCTGAGGTTATTGATATTTCTCCCAGCAATCTTGATTCCAGCTTCTGCTTCATCCAGCCTGGCATTTTGCATGACGTACTCTGCATATAAGTTAAATAAGCAGGGTGACAATATAAAGCCTTGATGTACTCCTTTCCCCATTTTACCAATCTATTGTTCCATGTCCGGTTCTAACTGTTGCTTCCTGACCTGCACACAGGTTTCTCAGGAGGCAGGTCAGGTGGTCTGATATTCCTATCTCTCTTTAAGAATTTTCCATAGTTTATTGTTATCCATACAGTCAAAGGCTTTAGCGTAGTCAATGAAGCAGAAGTAGATTTCTCCTCTCTTAAGCCTGAAATAGTCTATATGTTTAGAGATCTCTGTGCTGGGTTAAAATGACTTTCAGTAAAATCTGTCCTGGGTTTGGCCTCCCATCACATGCCTTGCAGCCAGACGTCAGGACAAGGGGGCAGATGCTAGGAGACAGGGCTCAGTACCAGACTTTTCTTTTTTTAAAAAGAATCTCATTGGAATATAGTTGATTTACAGTGCTGTGTTAGTTTCAGATGTACAGGAAAGTGAATCAATTATACATAAATCCACTCTTTTTTAGATTCTTTCCCATATAGACCATTACAGAGTATTCAGTAGAGATCCCTGTGCTACACGATAGGTCCTTATTAGTTATCTATTGTATATATAATAGTGTGTATATGACAATTACAGTCTCCCAATTTATCTCTCTCCTACTTACCTGCTGAAAACCATAAGCTTATTTTCTACATCTGTAACTCTTTGTTTTGTTTATCAGTTCATTTGTACCATTTTTTAAGATTCTGCATTTGTGATATCATATGAAATTTGTCTGACTTACTTCACTCAGTATGACAATCTCCAGGTCCATCTATGTTGCTGCAAATTGCATTATTTTGCTATTTTTTATGGCTGAGTAATATTCCATTGTATATATATACCACATCTTCTTAATCCACTCCTATATTGATGGTTGTTTTTAGGTTACTTCCATGTCCTGGCTATTATAAATAGTGCTACAGAGACTTTTCTCTCTTCTATCTCAGACTCCACTCAGATCCTGCTAACACTCCCCTCCACCCGCTCACCCTGCCCCCATCTGTTTATTTCCCTAGGGAATATGCTGACAGCCTGCCCTTTGGTGCTGAATTACCAGAAAAAGACAACCTGAGCATTGGGGTGAGAAATTTCAGAGGTGAGCAGTGGTCCATTCTTTCCCCACCTGCTAGGTCACAGCTGGGTTCCTGCCAGGAACAAATGTTCTTCCAGAGTCCCTATCTTCCTTTTCTCCCTCATGACTGCCAGAGGTGGTGGTGAAGTCTTGGCCCTAGGTCAACTCCAACTCGAAATAGCTCAGTACTAGGGATGGTCCCTCAGAAAGTTTCTAGGAATGAAGGAACATGCAGGGAAATGACCTAGAATCAGTATATTTTTACAGTTTTGTTAAGGTATAATTGGTACATAACAAACTGTACACATTTATGTGTGTAATTTGATGTTTTGACATATATATACCTGTAAAACAATAACTGCAATTAAGGTAATGAAAAGAATTTTTCTTCTTTATTTTCTGAGTTAAATGAACACAAATTTCTAAAAGCCTACTGAAGAAGTATGTGTATGTGTGGGTGGCTGTGTATTTATGTGAGTTTAACTGCTTTGAATTTTGGCAAATATATCTTTAAAAAAGTCAGATGTAGAGGATTTTTTAAACTTCAAACAAAATTATAAATCACAAATCACATATTCTACAAACTATTCTTTTTTTATTATTTCTATGTTAGCTCATAAGGATTATTTAATGGATTATAAAAACTTTGGCATACATTGCCATTTCTTATGGTGTGATTTTATTCTCACCAAAGCCCTTGAGTGTTAATTACTATAATTTCTATTTTAAAGCTAAAGAGGGTAAAGGACTTAATTAGGATCACACAGTTAGCGCAGCCAAAGATTTCTGGTCACTGATGCCAGCCCTGTGTTTTCCATAGCATACCATGTGATCACTCGTGGGTAAGAACGAGGGGCATACAAACCCAAACAATTAATTTTTAAAAAAAATCTTCACCCTCAAGAAGGAAATGGCAACCCACTCCAGTATTCTTGCCTAGAGAACCCCATGGACAAAAGTGCCTGGGGGTCTATGATCCATGGGGTCACAACTTAGTGACTACACCACAACAACCATAACAACAAACAAACAATCAGGCAGATTATGATTCAGGGAAATACCTTTTCATGAAAATGTGGCATAAAATGGAGAATGAAGAGACCTAGCAATGTGGAATGTAGAGTTTTGTAAGAAATTAAAATGTGAGTATAGAATAATAGTTGTTAATATTCAAACAATAAAGTCCATGGCTAAAGGAAAAAAAAAATCTTCAAACAGCTTTGACATTTATTTTTAAAGTGAAGCTTTATTTTGCCATGGAACATCATCGTTTTTGCACCATGTGTGAATAAATGAACTTTGGCATTAATGAATTCTGTTAGAACCTCGTGATACTTTTGATGCATTGGCAATTAGCCTAGAAGGTAAAAGGCCCCAGTAATATCCAGACAGTGTCAATTGGCTTTCTTTTTCTTTTGGGGAGATTTATGATTTTGGGAACTGAATTCCATCCTTCCTTTCTTTTTTTCTTTTTGAAAATAGAAGTTGTGAATAATACAGTAGGACCAATGACCACTGGGAGGCTTTTCACATGCTACTGTAACATTCTAGATAGTTAATTTAGAGAGAAAGCCCTTTGCTTTAGGGGAAATGAGAAAATATCTATCTTTGGTGTCTAAAATAAAGGCCAACTAAGAAGAGCAAGAATCTTTAACCCTGAAAGTATCAGATATTAAGAGTTTAGAATCCCAAGATCCCAAAGAATTAGTAGAAAATGTTGCAAGCTGGAAGGACCTTGGTGACTTTTCTAGTCCAATCTACTGATCTTACAGTGTATACAACTGCAGTCCAGAGAGGGGAGGTAGTTTTTCTAGAGTTGTGCAGCAGGTTAGCTAGCTGCAGAGCCAGGCTTAGCACAAAAGTGTCCTGACTCCTGGATATCTCCCCACTGGATCACTGAGCCTTCATCTTTCTTCAGTTGTGAGGAATCCTTTTTTGGGAAGACAAAACCATCTCAGAGATACTCATGTAACTCTTGCTTGGTAATGATTGGCTGAGAAAATAGGTGATGAGAAAAAGCCACTGTGAATTCATTAATAATTTTGACTTCTTTTATATGATGGCACCTTTTCCCACAGGCAGGGGGAAAGAGCCGTGAATCCCCAGGTGGAGATGGGGATGTTGCACATGCTTACACTTGACAATGCAGTCTCACCATGCAGCTGGACTCTGCTGGCCTGCAAGTGTCCCTACCCAGTGGAGATATACTTCCACTGAGAGACATGATAAAATCCTACAGACCAAGGACTGCCACAGGAGAACTGGAGATGGGCTAACTGCTGAGGCTACAGGGTGTTGGCAAAGGAACTTGATGTTGACTACCAGGGGAGCTCCAACTATCGAGCCAGAGGCAGATTATATGGATTAGCAGGTGTGCCAATGATCCATTTCCCACCTTTCATGCTCATCTTGACTAAAGGAAGGTAATCTGCCATGACCCAGCTAAAAAATCACATTTGCTTCAACTCAGTTATGACTCTCCTCTTCCCCCTTGCTAGATATTTGATTTTGCGGTCTTCAGTGTAGCAGGAGTGGTCCTGTGTTGTGGTTATGGCCAAAAAGATAGAAAAAACATTGCTGGAAGCTCTGAGGAAAGCTCTAGCTTTGCTGATGAAAAGTCCAGTTGTAGCTGGTATCAATTTCTCTCTAGATTTCCTGCCGTGAACGTGGCCAGGATGTCCATGGTGACATCTTCTGATCATGAGGCAAAGGGCAAGAGTGGAATGGAGGTTTGACCCAGAGATCTGACCCTGTAGCTAAGCCAACCCCAGACATTGCTTTCAATTTCTTGTTACATGAGAAAAATGAATCCCTATTTATTTAAGCCACTGTTAGCTGGATTTTCTATTATTTGCAGTCAAAAGATCTCCTGATAGCAAAAACTAGAGTCACCCCATTGGGAAAAAAACTGAAAGAAACTTAGAAGAAGGGAGAAATAGATGTTAGTTACAGCCTCAGGATCAATTGTAGAATTAAAGGCATGGTCCCTACCTCTTTTTCAGGTATACACTCCCCTTTTTGATAACATATCTGAAAAATTGAGGGATTTTATCCCATTTTCCTCCAACATGGTTTTAAAACAAGCTGGATGTTATTATTTTAGCTACTGCTAACTTAAGAATGTTCTGTTTTCCTCCCACCATATTTATCAGGTGTGTTGGTGGTGATAACATTCATTATTTTCCCTGAGTTTGCAAAATGATGAGGAATAATCCCTAGAAAGGATAGGAGAGGGAACACAAGAGGATTGAGTATCGTCAGGAGATCATGGGTTTAACACTGAGAAATAGCTCAATAAGTGAATGCATGACCTGGTCATTGCACACAGTACCTGCAGGATGCATGCCTTTGGTGGTCTCCTTGCTGGGAGCAGATGAGTTGTGTGCACCTGTGTGTGTGTGATGAGTCAGATACACAGGGTTGGAACTGTGAAGACAGAAGGGTGTGTTGCACATGTACAGTCAGGGGCTTGCCATGTTCCACATTGTCTGGAGCAGAAACTCCGTGGCCTCAGCCACCTGCTCTGAAATGGAGCTTTTAGCTGGTCTTTCACAGGAGAAACCACTGCCTCAGTCATGGGAGGTTGCCTGACTCCAGGACAACCAGTCTTCACATAGCCTGCTATGGCCTTAATATAGCCTGCTATGTAAAAGCGGCCTCAATAGACAGATTTTCTCTCTTGGAAACCTTAACCAAATGTTCAAAAGAATTTGCTACCTGGGGATAGAAGAGTTACGATGCAGTGGCTGAATCACATTGATGTCTGGGTGCTAGTAGGTCTAGAAAATCCTTCCTTCCTGGCTCCATAAGCCATGATGGCCCCTGTTCCTGAGTATGCATGTGTAAAGGTTGGTTTATGCCAGTTTGGCTAGGCTATACCACCTGGGTATTTAATCAACTTCTGATCCAGGTTTTGCTGTGAAGATATTTTGTAGATGTGGTTAACATTTAAAATCAGCTGAATTTAAGTTAAGGGGGTTCTGTCTCAATACTGTGGTTAAGTTTCAATCAATTGAAGACCTTAAAAGCACAAGTTGAGGTTTCCTCGAGAAGAAATTCTGCTGTAAGATGGCAGTATCAGTGTTTGCTTCTCTTTCTCTAGAGAGCCCTGACTGATACCCCTTGAAACTCTACCTTCTGTATCACTCCATGGTACTGCTACCAAAGAGCCTTTCTCCCTTTGTTCCTTAAAATCAAAAGAACCTACACAAAAGCTCAGTAGTATCCACTGCCTTTGTGAAATGGTGCTCATAGTAGTGGGAGACCTAGTGATTCAGTCTGCAGTAAATGCTTGGTGCACGTGTGAATTCTCAAATACCTCCAGTTTTCAGGAATTGGGAAGAATGAATTCACCTGCTCCATCTTAGTAACAGGATTTTGTTAGCTGCCTTTGCCCCGCACACCAGAGTAGTAGGAAATAGACACATGTTCAGGGAAGAAGTTCTGTTCTTCCAGGATTACTTAGTGAAAGGTGCTTAACCTTGTACTTCCTTGTTAAGAGAATGAGCAGCCCAATCCGTGGTAGAGCAGTCAGAGACTCTAGGGTACAATATGTAGGGTACCCAAAGATATTTCCACTCTGAATTATTCCTGCCACCCCTGCCACCCAGGGGAGATGGCCCCTGCACTGGAGACATGCCTCCTGCCCTATGCCTACTGCCCTTCCCGTCTGAAGCTCAAACTTGTCCCTTCATTGGTGTCTGCCCTGTAATTGCCTGTGCTCCCAGATCAGTTCTTTGCTGCCTGTGACTTATTTTCTGATTTTTATGCTCGCATAGAATGAAGGAGAAAATGATCATGGATGTCCGGCAGGCTGTAGGGACAAGGGATGAAAAACGACATGGGATGCTGCTCTGGGTGGTGATCAAGAACTATATACTAGAATTCTTCTGCAAGAAGGATAAAGGTAGATGTTGGGGTTGTGGGAGCAAGAATCACCAGAAAAGGAGGACCCAGGAAGACAAACTTCACCTATTTTATTTCCCTCTTTGGGTTTCCAAGAGGCCAGAGCAGTTTTAAGCTCAAACACAATAACCACATTGATTGTAATGATTTGGCATTTGGCTTTTTTTTTTAATATATAGCTCTTATTAGTCCTTTAAAAAATGTTTTATTAGTCATTTTAAGAAACAAATGTGTTGATAAATTTGCCATTGTATAAGGGAGATATGACAGACTGGAAGTAGGAAAGAGCCCAGTTTTGGAGCTGGACTCATTTGTATTTGAACTCAGACTCTGTCATAGGCTGTATGATATTGGTCAAGTTACTTAACCTGTCTGAATTTCTAATTTAATACCTGCCCTGCAGGAACTTGATTAGGACTCATGGAGAGTCTATGTAGAGTGTCTGGGAGATCTGTCACACTGCCTAGCAGTCTGCAGTAACAGCAGAGAGGTAATGAGTACTCACAGTGCTGCAGGTAATGCCCTGAGCACATTAACTCACTTGACACAGAACCAGGTCCTCATGGCCTCCATTCCTTCTGCCACTCTCCCCTCCAACCTCCCGTCCAGAGGCCTTTCTAAGGAAACACCCAGCAGAGCAGAACTTGGGCCTTACCCCGTCTCCTTAAGAACTGATACCTGTCTGAGGCCTCACCTGGGCTCTACATCTGCAGCCACAGGAAGCATAGGTGGCCAGGGGATGTGCCAGGCCTCGTTGCTGATCCTGACGCAGACTCAGGGCCAGCAGGTAAGCCTAGTCATCTCTCAGGGGAGTCCTGCCTGAAGTGGATGAAGTTGCGTTATGAACCAGGGCCTATGGCTGGTCAAGACTCCTCAGAAAGCCCAGCCCATTCCCCTGGTACCTTTCTGTCTGCACATGGAGTGGCTTTTTGGCCATCACCTCTGAGGGCTGGGAGGACTCTGAATGCACAGAGCAGAGCCGTGAAGCCCTACAAATCACACAGTCCCTACTGCCCTGAGTAGGGCATCCAGGCTCAGCCCTGCAGTGAAACATTCAGTTACCTCCCAGGCAGGGCCCAGTACAGCTGGAGGGGCTCAGGCCGGAAGTGCTGAACCGAAGGACTAAGCTGGTGATGCAGACCTGGGCCTAGAACCAGCTGGGGAGTGAGGATTGTTGCCACGTTGTCCCAGAGAAGCCAGGTGCCTGGTTGCCAAGGAACATCTGTGTTGGAATTGTATATGCAGGCCCAACAGAGCCAAATTCCTTAAAAGCAGTTTCTTTCTGCCCAGATGGCTTCAGCAGCCTTGACAGAAGGGGGATGTGTGTGTGTGTGTGGAGGTGGATGGCATTCTCAATCTGAGCCTCTCCTTCTTTTTTAGGACTTTGTCCCTTAGTGACTCTTCCCAAGTTAAATTGTACTTCTCGCTTTTCTCGGGCACTTGACTAGGAAGAGGGAAGATGGACTGTGAGTGAGGGAACTGTGTTGGAGATCATCCAGGATCACTTAGGTGGCGGCATTCCACAGTGACTCTCACTCCCAAATATCCACAGGCAAGGTGGAATGGATACATGAAATGCATAAATAGTCCCCGCGCCTGAGTTTAAGACAGAGCTGCCCCTCCCCCAGGCCTGACCCATTGCTACACAGTGCTAACCCAAAAGAGACAGGGTTTATTCAATGCCCACTCAGAAATCTGAGAGTCTTGACTGCCTAAGGACATACAGATGGTGACTGGTAAGATGACAACTCTGTTTCCTGCCAAAGGCCTGTTTTTTCTGGGAAGTTGAGACCTAGTAAAGTGTTCTTACATGTGAACAAAGGGAGAAAAGAAGCTATCTGGGGGGGTGGCCCTGGTTGAGTCCCACAGGGTTGGTTCTAATCAAAGGTGTTCACCAGAACTGTCTGGAGAGACTTGACAAAATAAAGAGGTTGAGGCCCCACCCCATACCAACTAAATTAGAATGTCTAAACATTCCCTGAGTATTTCTGATGGGCTGCTCAATTAAGGACCATGTTGTAGAGGAATCATATTAGATTATTCAGTCCCCCTGAATAATATTAGGTTATTCAGTCCTCCTGAATAATCTGATATGGGCTGTATTTCTCAGGAAGCTAGTTTTTCACTGATTGTTTATCTTCTAACAGAGATAGTAAGGCTAAGGGGCATGTGTTCTGGAACCCAAGCACCTCCCACTTCCACCACATTCTTAGGGCAAATTACTTAACCATTCCACTCTTCAGTTTCCTCATCTGTAAAATGGAACCAATGATAATGCCTGCTGCAAATGGTTATTGTGAAGGCTGAGGTAATACATATCATCGCCTAGAGTTTTGTAAATAATAATCAGCCTTACCCTGATGGACATTAGCTATTGTAATTATTAACACCTTTGACATGACAGTTTCAGGTGTAGGATAGCATTGTTATTTCTGGGAGCCTCTGAGAGAGGTAGACTGGCATGCTATCTGCTTTTCTGCAACAAAAGTCCATTGGTTACCATCTTTGGAGATCCTTTTTAGCTGGAAAATGAAGGCACGTTCATGCAAAATTGGCTCAGGTTCACAGGTGCAGACTGATCTGTAAATTAGCCTTGGCTAAAAATAAACCAGCTTGATCACTTCTGTTTCTAGCAATAAATTAGATAGCCAGAATAATTTCCCCACCCCCCCCCCCAAACAACTGAAGTATTGAATAAAGTATATTTTTTAAAAAAATCTTTAAAAATGCCTCTCTGAGCTGACATGGAGGTAAGAAATCCTCTTAGCTCCCAAACAAACTGAAACCAAGAACTCAGAGAGGTAAATGAATTCCAAAGTTTGCCTCCACCCTGGAAGTTTCTGCCAGATGCTGGCACCTTGGGCTACTGCTTTGGAGGTTGATGGGGATGGGATGGAGGATTTTAAGTCCAGAGATTGATCAAAGTAGGGTGCATCATAAGAGACCCTTAAATAAAGCTGGAATCCCAAAAGATTACACATGTTTTGTGGTGAACACAGGAAGAGAAGCAAGAAAAGTTGTTGGTCTCAACCATGATAATCACTTGGACCAGGCATAAACTGACTTCTCTCTTGCATTTGCAGTTCAAATTCATTCCACATGTGTAGCCCTAAATATCTAGGTGTGAACATTTAACATGTTCTCAGTTTGGTAATATCTCACATGACCAGCTGCATAAACACAAATATATTCTGGAGGAATCCTGCTGCAACTCCGTTCTCTCAGAATTTCCATAAACAATATCCAGGGAGAATGAGCAGCTTATAGTTAAACAAACAAACAAACAAACTCAAAAATGCACAAGGAAACAAATTATGATTGAGAGAACTAGCAAAAAATAGAAATAATAATAAACAAATACTAGAAGTAGATCAGCCAGAGCATTAGATGTTAGATTTATTGAACACAAGTAAAATAGCTATGCAAAATATGAACAAGCCTTGAAAATTTGAACAAGAAGCAAATAGACTTGAAAAAGAACCAACCAAACATAACTTCTAACCCTTAACTTAAATCTAAATAAACCTTAACATACAACATGATTAAAATGTCCTTTTTCAGGGAAAAAAATATTAGGAGTAAAATACCACACAACATAGCACTGGATTAGGTGGGCAGATAATTGGAATTAAGGAAAAAAGTTAAGGACCTTGACTTGTTCAGGAGGGGGTTAAAATATTAATTATAGAATTATTAAATTGTTAGAAATGCATTTTATAATTTTTAGGGCAAACCACAAAAAGGATATGGATATGATAAATTGTAAATGAATAAAAGACAAATGAAATACAAGCAACAGCAATCTTGCTTAATTCAGAAGATGTGGGGTATGGGAGAAGAATAAAGAGAAACAAATATATACACATAGAAGGATGATAGAAATAAACTCAAATATATCAGTAATTACTATGAATACAACAGGACTTATATCCTGAGTTAATAGACAAAAATCAATAACTTGGATAAAGAAATACAACTTAGCATATGCTATTTACATGAGATGCTTTTTAAACATAAGGATATAGAAATATTGAAAGTTAAAGGATGAAAAAAGATACAATAAGCAAGTACTAATCAAAAGAAAAATGGAAAAATAATATTAGAAAAAAACAGACACTTCCCTGGTGGTTCAATGGTTAAGAATCCGCCTTCTAATGCAGATGACAGGTTCAGTCCCTGTTGGCGAACTAAAGATCTCATATGACACACGCATGCCACAACTATGTGGCCAAAATGGTTTTTTAAAAAAGAAAAAAAAGCAGACTTTAAGCCAAACAGTTTTATGAGCAATGTCACCATATAGTGGTAAAAGGCTTAATTTCCCCAAAATATATAATAATTCTAAACTTGTAAGATATAGGTTTATGTCTTATATATATATATATATATATCATACATAGCTATATGTAGATGTATATGACATATATGAAATACCATCTCATATATATTAGTAATAAGATATATATTTAAAATGTATATAATATATATATTACATATATACACATGTAGTCTCAAAATACATAAAGCAAACAAATGACAAACAATACAAATGGAAGGCAGACAAATCTATTGTACTAGCAGGAGATCTTAGCACATTTGTATCAGAAATTAACAGACTAAACAGTAAGAACTAAACTAAAAAATCAGTAAGGATACAGAAGATTTAAAGTACACATTAATAAACTTGATAAAATCGGCAAATGGAGAACATTGGACTCTGCAGTTGGAGATTATTTCTTCTTTCTCAGCGCTCATGGAATTTCCTATGAATAAATTTCAAATGTAATTAGGTTAGAAATAATAACAAAACATAATGAGAAACATCCTTATATTTAGAAATGAAAAGCACACTTTAAACAACTCATAGATCAAAGAAAATGTCTAATGGAAATTTACATACATAGAATTGAATATGATGTTTTAAAACTTCTGGAATGCAGTTAAAGCAAACTAAAAATGGAAGAGGTATTTGTTAATCTGCAAAAGAACCTCTTAAAAACCTACAGCAAACATCATTATTAATTGTCAAAAATTTAAGTTCGAGGGATAAGACAGAGATGCCCACTTCTAAGACTCCTGTTCAACAACATATAGGAAATCATAGCTAGGGTAGTAAAACAAGAAAAAGAAGTGAAAAGTCTAAAAATTGGAAAGGAAGAAACAACTATCACTATTTGTAGTAGTAGAAATTCCAAAATTATATATGAATTATTAGGACTAATAAGAGTTCAACAAGATGTCTGCAAATAAAATTAATGTAAAAATTAATTGTATTTCAATATGCCAGCAGTAATTAGAAACTACAAACTTAAGACATCACTTACATTAGCAATAAAAAATTAAGTGCTTAGTAAATGCATTTATAAAAGAGACGGAAGTAGAGATAAAGCTCTAAAACTTTACTGAAAGACTTTAGTCCTAAAACCATCCAGACATACACCATGTGTACCACCGGAATTTCACTAAATCTATAGATCAAAGAATGAATGAGTTTACAATTTTATTTTTTGATCTATAGGTTTAGTGAAATTCCAGTAGGAGTTTTTATTTGCTTATTTTTTGGTAGAACTTGGCTAGAAGATTCTTAACTTTACACAGAAATTTAAAGGCCAAGGATAGTCAAACAATCCTGAAGAAGCTTCAGAAGGTGATAGGCCCTATTACAGATCAAAACTTCTATAAATTGTTGCAAATTCAACTATGTTCAACTTAACTTCGTTATCAAAAGATACATTTAAGATAGTGAACAAATGATACAATAGATAGAGATTTGCAACATATAGCTTCAAGTGTATATAACTATAGAATATATAACAATTCTTAG
Source organism: Cervus canadensis (assembly GCF_019320065.1). Taxonomy (NCBI): domain Eukaryota; kingdom Metazoa; phylum Chordata; class Mammalia; order Artiodactyla; family Cervidae; genus Cervus; species Cervus canadensis. The sequence continues at coordinate 48,234,527 of NC_057391.1, forward strand.
GAAGCAATAAGAACAAAACAAATGACAAAATAGTAGGCAAAGGCATTTTACAGAAGAATACACATATGACTCACAATCATATGGAAAGATGCCCAATCTCATTATTTACCAGAGAATTACAAATTCAAACTACAATGATAAACCATTTTATACTAATAAATTAGCAACAACAAAGTTGATAATTTAGAGTGTTGAGGTTGTTTGCAAGGAACTCATTAACTGCTAGTGGGAATATAAATTGGTACAATCACTTTGATTAACAGGATAGCATTACTTAGTATTACCTGGTAAACCTGAACATCCACACACTCTATGTCGAGCAATTCCACTCCTAGCTGAAGAAACTCTTACACGTGTATGCCAGGAGACATGCAAGAGTGTTCATAGCTGCACTGATCTTAGTGACTCCAAATTGGAAACTACTCAAATGCCCATCAACAGAAAAATGAATACATACATTCTGATTTATTTGATTCAACATATGAAGAAATAGGATACAGCAGTGAAAATGAATGCCCTACTCAGAGCTGCCCTCAAAAGCCATGAAGGAATCTTAAAAACATAAAATTGAGCACAAAGATGCAAGTCACAGATCAACTCCTAACAGTGTGACTGGATTGATATAAATGTGAAAAAGCAAATTTAATTAGTCTATTTTTTTAGAGACACAGTCATGGGTGACAAGAGAGAACCATTAACACAAAATCAGCCTAGTAAGGTTAGCAGGGGAAGAAGGAGAACGTGATGTGGAGGAGTCGTGTGGGGATTTTAAGGTATGTAAGATTCTATACCTGCTTCTGTGCATGCTCAGTCTCTCAGTTGTGTCTAGCTTTTTGTGACCCCATGGACAGATTTTCCAGGCAAGAATACTGGAGTGGGCTGCCGTTTCCTACTCCAGGGGATCTTCCCGACCCAGGGATCTAACCTGCATCTCTCCTGCATCTTCTGCATTGGCAGGAGGGTTGTTTTTTTTTTTTTTTTTTTTTTTTTACCACTGAGCCACCTGGGAAGATTCTATTTCTGTTCCCGAATGGTGAATATGTTACTGAGCCTTTCAAGTCGGGTCCCACCTATGATTCTCCTGCCTGGTGTCATTCGAGCCAACAGAAGGACACCCAGTTCAGTTCAGAAGCAGAATAAAAGTTTACGCTTTGATCCAAGAATCGAGGGGTGCAAGCTCATGCTCTACAGCAGGGGTCCCAAACATTTTTGGCACCAGGGACTGGTTTGTGGAAGATAATTTTTTCCCACAGGGTGCGTGTGGGGGAAGGGAATGGTTTGGGGGTGATTCCAGCTGATTGTATTTATTATGCACTTTATTTCTATTACTATTACATCTTCTCCACGTCAGACCATCAGGCATTACATCCTGGAGGTTGGGGACCCCGTGCTGTATAGCACAGGGCCCCCCAAAAAGCCAGGCGTCTCTGAGGTGGGCGAAGATAAGCGAGGGTGGAGTTCGCTGGGGTGGGCGCCGCTGCGCGGCTCAGGGCTCAGATGGCGACTGTTCGCGGCGCTGCTGCCCGCGTGCTGCGGCCCTCTTGAATTGAGGCTCTGTGCCTGGCGCTTCCGCAGAGAGCTGGGGAGCTGGGGTGTCCGCTGGGCCGCTTCCCGGAAGGATCTCTGGTCTGAAGGGCCAGGTGCGTGGCTTCTGCATGAGCAAGTGAAACCAGACTAAGCTCCAAAGGAGAAGGAAGGTTAGATTTTGTTCTGTCACTCTGATTTTATTTTTATTTCCTGGGAATTGTTAATGGACTTTGCCAAAGACAAATACACAGGTGTTCGTGTTTAGTGGTTTCTAAATGTTTTATATCCCTGTTTTATACCCTTCTGCACAGATCTCATCTGTGCTGGGATAGATTGTATGGTATGAGCAGCCTGGGGTAGACTGAGTAGATTTCCAGGATTGTAGAATTACTCATTCCATCCTCAAAGTTTGTCCTGTGTTTTGAAGTCAGCCTCTGACCTGCAGAGCAGAGCTGTAGGTTAGCTTCTTACACCCTTCTGTGTGTATAACACAGTTCATAGTTAAAGCAAGGCAAAAAAAAAAAAAAAAAACAACTTCAGCAGATAAAATTGAGATCGTCAGCTGAACAAAAATTGTAGGGTGTACATAAAGAATAGCCAGGCGCTGTGTTGTGTCTCCCAGGAGGCAGCGGCCTCTCCTGGTTCACTTTGACACTCCCTGGCTCTGGCCTGACCCTTCTCGCCCCGGCAAGGGAAAGGAAACGGCCTCTCCCTGCTCTCTCCTGTGTTAATGAGATTGCAAGTCTGGGTCAACTGCTTTGTCCAAGGTCACACAATTACTGAAGGTTCCAGGTCCACCGTTCATTTCATATATTATTATGCAGTGTTTTATTTTATCCTTCCCGGGAGGGCTTCAGAGGAGAGCGTATTAAAAGGCTACAATAATTAGCCTCACATTGTAACACCCTTGACTCCAGGCAAGCTCCTGTAGCAGAGGGGGAGACGTTTGATTCAGCTTCTCTGGGATGGGTCTGAGACTCTGGCTGGAAAGCAGGAGAGAAGTTCCCGAATATGCCCACGGTCTGTGTGGGGCTGCTTTGGGTCATGTTGCTCCTGGTGGTATTTGAGCAATCACTGTGGACCTCAAGGAGGGCAAAGAATTAGATCTCATCTGTGCAGTGGGATAGGTTGTATGGTATGAGCAACCTGGAGTAGACTGGATTTCCAGGATTGTAGAATTACTCATTCTGTCCTCAAAGTTTGTCCTGGTTTTTTACGTCAGCCTATGACCCGCAGAGCAGAGCTGTAGGTGAGCAGGTGAGAGTTGTAGGGGAACAGATGATAGCTGCAGGTATGCTGCAGTTGAACAGGTGAGAGCTATAGGTGAATGGAGGCTCCTTTCACTGCAGTAGGGTGGGCCCCTAGTCCAAGGAGCCTCTTTTCAATACCCCAAGACTCTTTGACTCTTTCCTCCTGTCTCTGCAGCTATTTTAGGGAAACAATCTTGTAATCCCTTCTAAAAAGTAGTTCCTTTCTGTCAAAACATGTGTAAAGTAGTGAAGGTATAAAATGTGACCTCAGTAGGCCTCAGACATTGCTGGGGGTCACCAGGCTGGTTAATGATGAAGCTTCGGGATAGTAAGTTCTTTGCTGCCTGCAGTGGATAGGGTGGTGGGGATTGCTTTTCCTTAACTACCATTCTGGTGATCCACACCCAGCTGAAGATTCTCTTTCGGTTGATTATCAAGATTCTCACTTGAGAACTTGACAGTAATTTAAAGATCGGGAAGGTAGGAAGAGAAAGTTGTAGGGTACCTACATTTTCCCTCAACAAAATCTTGTAGAGGTTTGCTTAGGCCCTGTTGGCTTCTTGACCTCTGCTACCCCTAGCCAAGAGCTGCCATCTGGACGTTCCTCCAGTGCAGGCACAACCCTGGACCACCTGCTGCACTAATCTTGCAAGGCCTATTGCCCTTGGCCTATGAACATTTATTTCAGGTTTTTCCTTTCTGTTGATTAGCAAGGGAAGGTGTCATCATAGCCTTAATAATAAAACAGTCAACTTTAGAGGAGTATCTGGGCTTTGTAGAAGACTTGTTTAACCTCAAAAGACAAAGGGAGAACTGTACAGTTAAACATAGTTAAGGGAGTAAGTTTTATGTTTATGAATTTAAATGTATTACAAGGTACGATGATCAGTTTTATGTGTCAGGCTAGGCTACAGTCGCTGGTTATTCAGTCAAACACTAATCTAGATATGATTGTGAAGGTATTCTGCAGATGTGATTAAAGTCCATAATCAGTTTTCTTTAAATGAGGAAGATTATCCTAGATAATCTGGGTGAGCTTGATTGAATCAGTTGAAAAGCCTTAAGATCAAAGGATTCTCTGAAGCAGAAGGAATTCTGACAGCAGCTCAGGCCCTTCCTAAGAAGTCTCTCTAGCCTGCCCTTCCTGGTGGCTGCCCTGTTGATTTCAGGTGTACCTAGTTATGAGTTGAATTGTGGTGGTGGTGGTTTAGTCGCTAAATCGTGTCCAACTCTTGAGATCCCATAGACTGTAGCCCGCCAGGCTCTCCTGTCCATGGTATTCTCCAGGCAAGAATACTGGAGTGGGTTGCCATTTCCTTCTCCAATTGTGTCTACCTCCAAAATGCAGTTCTCACCCTTCATACCTGTTAATGTGAACTTTTTCAGAAATAGTATCTTTGTAGATCATCAACTTAAGACAAGGTCATTAGGGTGGACCCTAGTCCAATATGATTGTGTCTTTATTGGGGATGAAATTTAGACACAAAGACATGCATAGAAGAAAGATGACCTGCAGAATCAGGGAGAGGGAAGGACTGATAGATACATGTCCATCTATCTCCACGTCCTACTGTGACTGTTTCTCTATTAAAACACTGACGCACCAAATCAGGAGGGGTATGGCAATATCCCTGGAGGAGGAAATGGAAAACTCACTCCAGTATTCTTGCCTGGAGAATCCCATGGAGAGAGGAGCCTGGTGGGCTGCAGTCCACAGGGTTGCAAAGAGTCGGAAACGGCTGAGGCGACTTAGCATGTATACCACTTTTCGATGGCAGCCCTAGGTTTGATCCTGGAACAGAAAGAGGATGTTAGTGGGAAAACTGGTGAAACCCAAGTAAAGCCTGGAATTTAGTTAATGTACAACTGTTGATTTCTTTGTTTTGCTGAATGTATTCTGATTATATAGGATTTTAGCAATGGAGGAAGCTGTGCAATGGTATAAGGGAACTCTGTACTATCTTTGCAATTTTCCTGTTAATTAAACATGATTTCAAAATGAAACATTTACTTTTAAAAAGTAGCCCGGATCCAACACTTACCAGCTGTATGACCTCAGGAAACTTAGTCTTTCATTTTATCTTTTTTTTTTGGTAAAATGAGGGTTAATAATACAACTGCTCATAAGATTGTCTTAAGGATTAAAGGAGCTAAAACAAAACCACATAGATTGCTTAGAACAGTGCCTGGTACAAGGTAAGTGCTTAATAAGGGTTAGGTCTAATTATATTTTTGTTTTATTTTATACACAACTTGTTCTCCATGGCTACTTGCTCATTGTGTGGTAATCACATAGACAAGTGTTCTTCTAAATTGAATGTAGGCTTGTAAAAGACTACCCATTGGAGGATAAGAAGAAAAAGTAGAACCTCTGTTTACTTGCTGCATTTACTTCATTCTTTTAAGGAGTTTTGATCTGTATATGTGCTATAATGCATATCTTAATTCAGTATCAGTATAACATATGTCTTTTTTATTGATAGAGTAGATGATCAAAAAGGCCTAGGGACCAGTACTGTGTGCTCTTAAGGCAGTGTACACGCTTGCATCCTTGTGACCTTCTTTGGGCTCAAAGACACAGCCACTTAGGCAAATTAATTGTGCGTTGAGCCCTAATCCCTAAGCCATTTAAATCTGCTTGAAAACAATATTTAACTCAGAAGGTTGAAAATGTTGAGATTGACTCAATAGGTATTTATGACTCAGTGTTTCTTCAGCCTGTATTACTTCAATTTGTTCTAAGACTGGACAAAATCTCTTCACTTGCCTTTTTTTCTTATAATTTGGTCTTTTAAAAAATATTTTATTTATTTATTCAGTTTTGGCTGTGCTTTGTTGCTGCACACGAGCTTTCTGTAGTTGTGGTGAGCCGGGCTACTCTTGGTTGCAGCACACAAGCTTCTCATGTGGTGGCTTCTCTTATTGCTGGGCACAGGCTCTAGGCGTTTGAGCTTCAGCAGTTGGAGTGTGTGGGCTCAGTAGTTGCGGCTTGTGGGCTCTAGATCATGGGCTCCATAGTCGTGGCACACAGATTTTAGTTGCTCCATGGTATGTGTGACCAGGATCAAACTTGTGTCCCTGGTATTGACAGACAGATTCTTTTTTTCTTGTAGGTACTGTAAATCTGCTTTATTTTCTCCAACAGTAGGTGTTTGGTGTCAATGTACTTTTTTTTTGTTTGTTTGTTTCTTTTTTTTCTCAGTCCCTTTCTTTTTTTTTTTTTTTTTAATTTGTTCATTTTAATTGGAGGCTAACTACTTTACAATATTGTAGTGGGTTTTGCCGGAGAAGGCAATGGCACCCCACTCCAGTACTCTTGCCTGGAAAATCCCATGGACGGAGGAGCCTGGTGGGCTGCAGTCCATGGGGTTGCAAAGAGTCGAACATGACTGAGTGACTTCACTTTCACTTTTCACTTTCATGCTTTGGAGAAGGAAATGGCAACCCACTCCAGTGTTCTTGTTTGGAGAATTCCATGGACAGAGGAGCTTGCTGGGCTGCCATCTATGGGGTCGCACAGAGTTGGACACGACTGAAGTGACTTTAGCAGCAGCAGCAGTGGGTTTTGCCATACATTGACATGAATCAGACATGGGTGTACCTGTGTTTCCCATCTTGAACCCCCCTCCCACCTCCCTCCCCATACCATCCCTCAGGGTCATCCCAGTGCACCAGCCCTGAGCACCCTGTCTCATGTATTGAACCTGGACTGGTGATCTGTTTCACATATGATAATATACATGTTTCAATGCAGTTCTCTCAAATCTTCCCACCCTCACCTTCTCCCACAAAGTCCAAAAGACTATTCTATACATCTGTGTCTCTTTTGCCATCTCACATATAGGGTCATTGTTACCATCTTTCTAAATTCCATATGTATGCGTTAGTATACTGTATTGATGTTTTTCATTCTGACTTACTTCACTCTGTATAATAGGCTCCAGTTTCATCCACCTCGTTAGAACTGATTCAGATGTATTCTTTTTAATGGCTGAGTAATATTCCATGGTGTATATGTACCACAGCCTCCTTATCCATTCATCTGCCAGTGGACATCTAGGTTGCTTCCATGTCCTGGCTATTATAAACAGTGCTGCAGTGAACATGGGGGTACACGTGTTTCTTTCAATTCTGGTTTCCTTGGTGTGTATGCTCAGGAGTGGGATTGCTGGGTCATATGGCAGTTCTATTTCCAGTTTTTTAAGGAATCTCCACACTGTTCTCCATAGTGGCTGTACTAGTTTGCATTCCCACCAACAGTGTAAGAGGGTTCCCTTTTCTCCACACCCTCTCCAGCATTTACTGCTTGTAGACTTTTGAATAGCAGCCATTCTGACTGGCGTGAAATGGTACCTCACTGTGGTTTTGATTTGCATTTCTCTGATAATGAGTGATGTTGAGCATCTTTTCATGTGTTTGTTAGCCATCTGTATGTCTTCTTTGGAGAAATGTCTGTTTAGTTCTTTGGCCCATTTTTTGATTGGGTCATTTATTTTTCTGGAATTGAGCTTCAGGAGTTGCTTGTATATATTTGAGATTAATTCTTTGTCAGTTGCTTCATTTGCTATTATTTCCTCCCATTCTGAAGGCTGGGCAGACGGATTCTTAACCACTAGACCACCAGGGAAGCCCTCCACTTACTTGTAAGAATCTAAATTTTCCCTCTGGCTTCCACCACACTTTATTTGTTGCCTCACATAATAGCCTTTTCAAGTTATTTCAGGCACAGGAGATTTATAAATCTAGAGTGTTTTGGTTCTAGGTGGTGATTCATGTAGTAAGATAGAATGGTTTTTTTTTTTTTTTTTTTAAGGCATGGGGCAATGTAACTGACATTAATTTTTAGTTTCATATGCATTCACTTATTCACATTTATTCACAATAGTTTCTTCAAATTTTGTTTAAAAGCTCTTAGAGACAGTCAGTTTTTTAGATTCAAATCCTGTTGGTTTTCAGAACCTGGGTTCAAATTCCACCACTAACCAGATGTGTGTCCTTGGACAGTTTTTTCCTTTTAACTGCTTTATATCCATTTCTTTATTTGAAAGACAAAATATTTACCTTGCAGGGTTGTGTAAGGAATAGTGATATATATGTGAAGCACTTGCACATGTTTGGGTTATGGTAGGTGCTTAACAAATAGATAATTTTGCTATTATTGTTGTTATTTTATCACTATTGTGCCAACCACTAGGATAGACCTAAGAAAACAAAGACAGCTAAGGAAAATAAAATTCCTTTGCCTGTAAGGAAAATACACATAAACACACCTAGAAATATTATTAATACAACTGATGTGCTCGGTATAAAAGTAAAATGCTAATACCAAAAGCAAGCATACAATGAAAAGCAACATCTCCTGGCCTATTTCACCCAAGCTCAAGCCCTAGTCCCTTTCTTCTAAGACAAACTTTATTAGCTGTTTCTTTTCCATTCTTCTGTGATTCAGTCAAAATAATAAGCTTATATTGCTGTTGCCTAGTTTTATCAGCTTTAGAATATTCTATTGACTCCTTGTTATGATAGATGAGGATTTAGGTCATGTCCCTGTACTTCCCTAACCTCCTCCCTTCCTGATGTTTGATAATTATATTATTTTCTAAAAATTCCTCTATAGCTAATATTTTAAACTTTATGGTTAAATTTCTATTTCTTATTCTATCACCTTCAGTGAGTATTTTAGTCCCCTTAAGGTTATCACTCTCTCTCTTTAATCTCTTATCTCCTGTAAGAAGCAGCCCAGTTCTCTAAAGTGCAAGTTGATGAATAACAAATTTGCTGAATTGACCAAATTTAGGATTTTGGCATTTCAAAGTGATGTGATTGGTCTGGATTCCTCCCCAGCAATTTCATTTAAGTTAATCTAGAGCCCTTTTTGTCAGCTGCACATTGCTCTTATGTTATCAACGTTCATAAGGTTTGCATTCTGTTCTGCAATTGTAATAAAGGCTTCCCTGCTTTCTCTATCGTTGATCTTAAAAGTTATAATTCACAAAGAAGGCCTTCACATTATGATGATTACCTAATTACTATCCCCTGCAGGGAGGGGAGTATCCTTGGGATATATATTCCAATCTAAGGGTTTTTTGTCAGGTTACTTGAAAGAGAGGAGTCACAATAACATCAAAGTCAAGTGGCTTTTCTTTTCTTTCACTCTGTTGGTTACTTAAAATCATGTAACTTTTTACTTTGCTCTGTATGTGGATCACTACCTGCTTGTACAGGCTTTGGTCTTCCTGCCATTTCTCATCTTTTATCTTTCTCTTTTCTTCCTCCCACCCTTTCTTCTTTTCTTTCTGACCAAAAGAAGAGTGTAACTTTCCCAGAGCCTCAAGTTTTGTAAGCCTTTCAGATATAGTGACTCTTAAAGAGCCGCTGGTTTTCTCTAGGTCTTAGGCTCCCTGACCTGAGTGAGGACCTGTCGCTGTCTTCTGGACAGCTGTTCTGGGACTTCTCTATACAACCTTCCTAGGTTGGATCCACATCTTTCTCTTTCAGGAGTATGTCCTTTAGTAACTTCTTAAGAAAGTCAGAAGTAGTTTTTTGAGGTCTTGTTTGTCCAAAAATGTCTTTGTTTAGATAGATATTGTTTAGATAGATATCTTATCTATTTAGATAGATAATGTCTTTATCAATTTGATTGATAGCTTGGCTGAGTATACAACTCTACCTTCAAAATTCATTTCCCTCCAGTTTTATTCTGACATCCAGCTCATGAGATACCAATGTCAGAGTGTTTCTTGTTTTTTGTAGGTACTCTGCCCCCCGCCCCACCCCCCAACAAAACACCATGGAGGTTTTTTATATTTCTTTAGTCTTGATTTTGTATGTCTAATTGTAGATCTTTCAGAAGTTTTATTGAGCTGGGAAAAGTCATTGTCTGATGACTTAAAACTTTCATTTGGGGGAAATTTTTTCTATTATTTTTGATAAAATCCTTCTTCTATTTTCTTTAGACTTTTTTTTTTTTATAACATCAATTAGTTGGATAGTAGGCCTCCTGGATTTTTAAATACTCTTTCTGTGTCTCATATTTTCTGTCATATTTCTTACTATTTGGGTTTTGGCTTTCTAATATAAAAGACTTACTTTTAGTTTATTTTTAGCCCTACTATTAAATTTTTAAACTTTTAATAATTTCAAACCTTGTTTTTTGACTCTTGCTAAAGGGTAACAAACTTTTATATACATAAGAATAACATAGAACAAAACCCTGAGTTTATATATGTACATATAATTTATATATTTGCATTAAAATTTTATGTATATAAAATTTATATATAATAAATATATTTTAATATTTCCCTTTAGATATTAGATGGTTTGTCTTAACATTAACTTTCTTAATTGCTCATTATTTGATACTTTCTGTTCCTTGAATTATTTCTAATTCCTAAAATCAAGTTTTTTTTAGTTTTATTTAGTTTTTCATTCCTTCAAACTGTTGGTTTTCTTATACATATTCTGTCAATTCTTTATGCTCTCTGATGTGCATCCAATATAGTCCCTTTCTGCCTGAGTTCTTGAGTCTACATTAGTTCTCAGTAAGGAAGAACTCTGATTCTCTTACATTTCTCCCACTTCATGAAGTAATTATGATGAAGGGGAAGACCTGAGTGGTTTGAAAGGAACTGCAAGGCTGCTTTCAAAAATTTTCTTAATGCCAATATATAAAACTTCACATGTTCAGACTACTCAAGAAAGTCCAGCTTGAATTACTCAGAGATGTTTTAAAATATGGTTTTATTATTTTCAATTATTATAAAAAAACTTCACCTGAGCTAAGAAAATGCCACAGGTAAAGCCCACTGAAATTGAACAGATAAGAATGTGTTCTATTTAAATGGTGGCTTGAACTCTCTCTAGTGTTTCATATGGACAAACGTGAGTTCCGCAGTCTTACAACGTTTGCTTTCATTACTGAATAGCCTCTTTATTATGAAGATAAAAACTTAAACTCTAGACTAAAACCTTAATTAGAATTTGAGTTAAGAGTAAAAGTTGTCATGAACCTTGTCTTTTCAATGAGAAAATATGAAAGGGTCTGTTTTTTTATCACATATATATGATATAAATGGCTTGATATTTGTGAAGACTTATCAGTAGCAATAATAACACTCTTATTGCCAGATCCAAAAGGGAAATAATGTTATATGAATCTGTCTTACTTTAAAACCAGCACAAAAAATTTATGGAATCAGATTTCATTTTGGAATTGCTTTACTAGTGTCAGTAATTCCTATAATTTTTTCATAAGAAACAGTTTGGTCTGAGAACACCTACAGGTCTCTGGAACATTTACCCCAGTACCTGACTTGAACTTTATTACAAGTTCAGATGTTCTCACAGATTGTGACATCTCTTCGTGTTATGAACAAACAGCGTTTGTGTGTTTAGGATCAACCTGAAAGGGAGCCACTTGAGCTCTCTGAACACCACTCAGCAGTCCTGGCAGTCAGGGACATACAGGGTTCTTGGTCTTGTACATTTCAATAGATTTCCCTCTGTGCTGGAGGAAGAGACTAAGGCTCCCTGGCGATAATCCACTGCTGAAGGATTCCCCTTTATCTCAAATTACTGCAGAAGTCTCAAGGGACCAAGACAAGTCATCTGCCCGAAGTCCCACAGCTGGGGAGCAGCACTGTGGGATTCACATGTCTACACCACACTGCATGTAGAGACATAGTGTATTTGGATGTGGCCATGGGCTCTGGGCAATTGAGGGAAGGAGAGGTACTGACAGTGCAATGGGACCCTAAATTCGTGCGAGGGAGATGTAGAGAGCAATCCACTTTTCATCTTGTCTGAGGCCAGACCACATTTAGACTTCAGCTCTTGTCTGGGCTGCAGAGTTGTGCTTGCCGTGAGCTCCTTGCACACACCTTCTTGGTGAATGACTGAAAAAGATGTATCAATGTTTTTCTGAACTACATTGCCTCTCCAATCATTAACATGACCCTTTATCTCCTACCTTGTTGCCCAGTCTTCTCCCCCCTTTGAAGCCAGTTGCGAAAGTGATAAAGTCCTAAGAATTACTTCTGAACCGTAGGTCTTTCCTAGAACATGTCAGAGGTGATCTTTTTGAAAGGCACCCATCCACCTGTCCCATCCAGGAGCTGGGCCTCCACCCGCATGGACTCTTCACCTCTAATTCATCCTCACCATCCTCCTGCCCCACCTCCCACCTCTGACCCTGTCACTTCCCTGATTAAACCTTTTGTGGTTCCCCACTGACTCCAGGTCAAGGTGTGGGTTTCTTGCTCTGGACACCCCAGGATACCCATCTGTCCTTCCAGATACAGCTCCCTTGCATCCTCCATAGCTGGTCGGATAGAAAGCTTTGTGACTCCTTCCATATACTGTTTTTCTACACTAGGGCTTTGTTTTCCTGGCTCTCCTGTGGGATGCTCTGGCTTGCCCATCTCTACATATCTAAATTCTAGATAGGGACCTCCCTGGAGGTCTAGTGGTTAAGACTTAGCCTTCCAAGGCAGGGAGTGCAGGTTCAATCCCTGTTTAGCAAGCTAAGATCTCACATGCCTCATGACAAAACAAACAAACAACAACAAAACCAGAACATAAACAACTGAAACAATATTGTAACAAATTCAATAAAGACTTTAAAGATGGTTTACATCAAAAACTGAATAAATTCTACTCATTTTTGAGTCCCTAGATCAAAGTCAGCACCTGCATATAGCCTTCCTGGTCTCACAGCTGTGACTCTCCCTGATAGCTGTAGGGCCCTGGGGTCCTGAGACTTTACATGGAGGGCCTCATTTCATCCTCACAACCTGTGAGGCAGAGACTGATCTCAAGGGACAAAACTGAGACTTACAAAGGTTCATTTGCCTGAGGATCTTGAGCTGTGAGCACTGGAACCAGGATAGGAACCCAGGGGTGTTGTGCTTACAGCCTAGGTTTCCACCATTCTGGAATGCTCCAAGACCCTCAGTCATCACATAACTGGTGTCTCTTGCACTGTAAAAGGCTTGAACATCCTGGTGGGTAGGAGAATGTCCGACTCACCCCTGTTTTCTCTGCTAATTCTGGTATGAATGGCGTGTGAGGAGGAGGGGGGATCTTCTCTGTGGAGGGCAGCACCACTTGTGACTGGGGCTCTGCTGTGGTCCTCCGGGAGGTGGGGTTTGTTCCTTCCCTCCGCCTCAGGTGTCCTGCATACTTCCCATCCTTGCCAGTTCCATCTTGTCTACTTCTCCCCACTCTTGCTTCCTGTCTGCTCAACTGCCACAGAAGCAGAAAGTGGACTCTCTCAGAGACCCTACAGCCCTTACTTTCTCTGCTTCCATCCAAGGTGGTCTGAACTCCTTTCCACCTCCGAGTCTTTCCTTTTCTGGGCTGGAGTATTCATCTTCTCCTCTTGTAGCACTATGACTTTGTCACACACTGACGGGGCATAAAACCCAGCCTTGATGCCATGGATGAGTACAACTAGGTACTCTGATTTCTGCCTTGTAGATTCTCCCAGCACTCCCATCGGTACTGTGTCCAGGCTCCGAATTGTGGGCTGCCTGGCAATTGATCCATTCCCTCCATTAATGCATAATTATCAAGATCTTATTATATGTGGGGTCCTGATGAGGCTGCAGTGAACAAAGAGTAATGTCCCTGTCTGCATGTATCCTTACATTCTAGCACAATGTCCTATAATTGGTTTGTGAGTGCCTCCTTGTCTCTTCACTTAGACCGTTAATTCCTTGCTGTCAGGAATCTTATTTTCTGGTCCTTTTGTGGCCTCTGCACAGCTTAATAAAGTGCCAGGTACAGCATAGAAACAGTGGCGGTCGATAATGTATCATGAGCTATAAAGCATCTTTAGTTTAAGAAGCATGTTTCATACATACAGTCATATTTTTAAACAGTATCCTTAGTAGGTAGGACAAAACTGAAGAATGTTGGTTCTGTGTAGTCTAATGACATCACATATTTAAAAATACATATTCAATAAATATTGTTCAGCATTTATTAAATGAGAATAGGAGAAACTGCCTTTCCTGTTGTTCTCTGCAAAACAAGGAATTTATATGCACTGAGCCTTATATAAATGTTAGAAACATTAATTTTTATACAACCTGAATGTGTTTAAAAGAATAATGTGGGATAATAATGTGACTTATAATTAAAATAATAATAATAATAATAATATGGCTTAGAATTTAAAAAAAAGTCCCCTGTTCTTCCTTATCCTCTATTATACTTCCCAGAAACAGTCAATTTGAACTTTGTTTTTGTTCTTCTGCATGAGAGGGAAATGTAAATAATTGTGAACAGAGGGAAGATGGTAGTAGATTGTAAATGTGGCCACAAGTTCCTCTTCCCATTATGTTCATCCCTTTACAATATGACTTTGCAACTTCTTCCATCAAGAGGCAAAGTCTTTTCCCCCACCTCTTGAATCTGAATTGGCCCTGGTACATTCTTTGTTTAATAGCCTAAGACAGAAGTGATGTTTTTGCAAAATCTGAGTTTTTAATAGGTCTTGCAGTTTCCACTTTTGGCCTTTTGGATAAACTCTGTACTGAGATAGTCATTTAGGGAAGCCAATCTAGGCTATAGGGGTGAACTGAAGTATCCTAGTTGACAGCTGTCATTAACAGCAAGATGTGCAAGTAAGGCCGCCTTGGACTGGACTGTCCAACCCAGCCCAACCATCTTTCTGGGAGAATGAAGCCCATGGGTGAGCCCAAGCACAATCAGTAGAGGAAGGGCCCAGCAAATCCACAGAATTATGAGAAATAACAAATAGTTGTTGTTTCAAAGTACCTAGTTTCTTTCTCTGGTTTTGGGATTGTCCATTAACTTACTGCTATCACAAATGAAGATTTAGTTCATTACTTCATCCCCTTCCTGCCACACATCCTCACTTTATAGTTTTGACACTAGTCTTGGTTTCTCTGTTCATCACCTTTGTAACCTCAAAATAGTTAAGCCTACATTATTTGTTCCATGAATATCTATTGACTCCCCACTTTTTAAGATGCAAACATTGTTTCTTCCCTCCTTTTTACCTGTATCATCCCCTTTTACCTCCCAGTTTCTTAGGCTCCACCTTTTCTTTTCCTTTCTAAAAAGTTTTTAATTGAAATATAATTATATGCAAAAATATGCAGAACTAATAGTAAAAAGTTTGATAAGTGAACAGATCTCTGCAACCAGTACTTAGATCTAGAAATAGAATTTTACCATCACCTGGAAGTCCCACTTACTACTTTCTACCAAATGTAATCATTATTCTGACTTGTAAAATTTATAGATAAGTTCAGTCTCTTTTTAAATTTTGTATATAGTTGTCTCTCAATTTGTTCCAGGACCCCCATGGAAACTAAAATAAGGAGATGCTTAAATCCCTTACAGCCAGCCTCTTATGTCCTCATGTTCAATACGTAGTCAGCTGACTCTGTCAATGCAAAACCCACAGACATAGAGGGCCGACTGTACATGTAACTATTTAGTGTCTTCTCTGTTGTACCTGGCTTTCTTATTGTTCAGCATTCTGTTTGTGAAATTTATCCCTGTTGATGTACTTAAATGTCATTTCTTCTTGTTTTTGTGTGGTGTTTATGTTATGAAAATAATGTTGATGGGCACTTATGGTCTGTCTAATATTTGGACATTGTGAGTGTTATAGTAAGCATTATTACACATTTTTTATGAACTCATGTATACATTTATATTGGATATATGCCCCAAAGTGGTAATACTGGGTCATAGAGTACATATATGTTCAACTGTGCTAGATAGTGCCGAACAGTTTCCCAAAGTAGTTGCACTAATTTGCACTCCTACCAACTGTGTAGGAGAGCTACTGTTACCCCACATTTTTGCTACTGTTTTGTATCATTTGACTTTTTTGTTATAACCATTCTATTGAGTTGGTAGTCATGTAGGACTGGGTTTTTTATTTTCATTTCTCTGAAGTTTTGAGTTTTTTGATACAAGTATAATGGGGTCATTTAAACTTTTCATATTCTATTTGTTTATTCTGACATAAAAAGAGCAGGGTTTTTCTTGGATCTAATGACCTTTCTAAATTTGCTTAATAATTCTGAAATTATCTTTTGATGTTTTTAGACTTTTGTATACAAAACTATATCATCTGTGAATAAAGGATAATTTTTTTCTTCCCAATCCTTCCTTGTGATTTCTTTCCTTATTACATTGGCTAAAACCAGCACAGTGACAAATGAAAGTTAAGATATCCTTGCTTAAAATCAAAACCTCAGTGCTTGCTTCGGCAGCACATATACTAAAATTGGAACTATACAGAGAAGATTAGCATGGCCCCTGCACAAGGATGACACGCAAATTCGTGAAGCGTTCCATATTTTTGTGGTTATTTCTCCTTTATCATTTAAAATTTTGTGTATCTGGGCTTTCTCTACATGTTTCTTAAAAGTCTCTTGGAATTTTGGTGGGGGGGGGGATTCATTTTCCAGTGTTGAATGTTATGTGCTAAATTTTCTTGGAATATGGAATTCTTAACCAATGACCAAACACAAAGCCAGGTGTAAATAACAACTTAGTTTATAATAAAAGTGACATTTAAACTGGGGAAAAAAAAATCAAAACCTCAATGAGGTACCATTACACGCCAGTCAGAATGGCTGCTATTCAAAAGTCTACAAGCAATAAATGCTGGAGAGGGTGTGGAGAAAAGGGAACCCTCTTACACTGTTGGTGGGAATGCAAACTAGTACAGCCGCTATGGAGAACAGTGTGGAGATTCCTTAAAAAACTGGAAATAGAACTGCCATAGGACCCAGCAATGCCACTCCTGGGCATATACACCGAGGAAACCAGATCTGAAAGAGACACGTGCACCCCAGTGTTCATCACAGCACTGTTTATAATAGCCAAGACATGGAAGCAACCTAGATGCCCATCAGCAGATGAATGGATAAGGAAGCTGTGGTACATATACACTATGGAATATTACCCAGCCATTAAAAAGAATTCATTTGAATCAGTTCTAATGAGATGGGTGAAACTGGAGCCCATTATACAGAGTGAAGTAAGCCAGAAAGATAAACACCAATACAGTATACTAACACATATATATGGAATTTAAAAAGATGATAACGATAACCCTATATGCAAAATAGAAAAAGAGACACAGATGTACAGAACAGACTTTGGGACTCTGTGGGAGAAGGCGAGGGTGGGATGTTCTGAGAGAATAGCATTGAAACAAGTATACTATCAAGGGTGAAACAGATCACCAGCCCAGGTTGGATGCATGAGGCAAGTGCTCAGGGCTGGTGCACTGGGAAGACCCAGAGGGATGGGATGGAGAGGGAGGCTGGAGGGGGGATTGGGATGGGGAATACTTGTAAATCCATGGCTGATTCATGTCAATGTATGGCAAAAACCACTACAATATTGTAAAGTAATTAGCTTCCAACTAATAAAAATAAATGGAAAAAAAAAAAGATATCCTTGCTTAATTTCCCATTCTAGGGGAATGCTCTTAACATTTCAATGTGAAGTAAGGTGTTTGCTACAGATTTTTATAAGGATACTCTAGATCAGATTAAGGACGTTTACTTCTCTTCCTAATTAGCTAAGAGTAATTATCAAATGCTTTTTCTGTACTTATTGAGATTATCATTTGATCTACACCTCTTTTTTACTTGTTGACATGGGTGATTCACATTATTCGCAAATATTAAATTACTTTTGAATTGCTAGAATAGTCACTACGTAATTTTGATATATGATCCTTTTATATATATTTTGCTTAAAAGTTGGGAAGAATAAGATGTGATTTTTCAGAACTGTTTTTGACACTAATTTCCAGAAATATTAGGAGTCCAGATGTGGAAATCAAGGTTGAAGTAAATGGACACTTATGTAAGCCTATATTTCCTTGATGACTTTGGCACTGTCAGAATATCTATCTTGACAGTATTACTATGCGTCCTTAATAGTCTGAAGGCTACTTGGGGAACTCACAATTGAGATTTGTTAATGGAGTCGAAAGAATAAGATAAATTACAAGTGCTTTTACATATTTAATCTTATTTAGAGGTGCAAAAATTCCTACACCTAACAGACACAATGAATGAATGGATAAATGAACAAATAAATGTAGTTATTCTCTCCCTTGTTTTAGGATACCTCAGAACATATGCTACATGACTTAGACACTGTGGCAAATACTGCTTATTGATACTCAGCATTGTTCTCACCCTTCTAAGCTCTCGCTTGTCTGAGACATTTCTCAGACCCTGTTGCCAGCAGTACTGCAACCTAAATTCTACTAATGAGAGGCACTGGTGTAAAAGTGAAGGGAAAGGAAGAGGAGAAACCACTAGTCTCAGCACTAGTAACCTAGTAGGTATCAGTAAATGGCAGACGAGTTATGCCAGCAGCTTCTGGGCATAAGGATGTTCTGAGACTTACCTGCTGCCACATGGAACAAAGATAGTTGGTGATGGTTCTTATGATTCCTGCCCTTCCTAATTTTTCACACCCTAGCAATAGTTCCTGTATCTTTGCTCCATCAATCTTACTAATTACTGTGTAAACCTCTCTGTACATTAAATCTTACGTGAAATATATACAGCTGGATCAAAAGCTTTATTTCTTTTCCTGACTACTGAATAAAGTAAGAAATTTAAAAAAATATTATGCCTGTATAGTCATGGCTTGTGGGAATCCCAAGAGCCTAAATTTGATTTCTTTCAGCCAGAAAGACTGTTTCCTGTCCTGTTAGGACCTAGGGATGACACCAAGAACTACTGACTCTGATTATGCTTGAGCTAAACATCAGAGTAAAAAAAAAAAAAATCCAACAGTAAATCCTAGGGGTGACAGCCCCCTTTAATAATCTTAATGGATAAATCTAAGACTTAGCTTACCCACCTTGCTGTGTGCCAAAGGTGTAGTCTACAGATTACAGAGCTATTACCAACATTCACTTTTGGGGCAATCTTGCCTTTTCCATCATTACAGTTTCTTGTGCTTTGTTTATAATCAGTTTGTTGTTCAGTTGCTCAGTTGTGTCTTGACTCTTTCTGACCCCATGGACTGCAGCACACTTCCCTGTCCTTCACTCTCTCCTGCAATTTGTTCAAGCTCATGTCAGTTGAATTGGTGATGCCATCCAATTGCCTTATCCTCTGTCACCCCTTTCTCCTCCTATCCTCAATCTTTCCTAGCATCAGGGCGTTTTCAAATGAGTCAGTTCTTCACACCAGGTGGCCAAAGTATTGGAGCTTCAGTTTCAGCATCAGTCCTTCCAATGAATATTCAGGGTTGACTTCCTTTAGGACTGACTGGTTTGATCTCCTTGCTGTCCAAAGGACTCTCAAGAGTCTTCTCCAGCACCACAGTCTGAAAACATCAATTCTTCAGCACTCAGCCTTCTTTATGGTCCAACTCTTACATCCATACATGACTACTGGAAAAACCATAGCTTTAACTATATGGGCCTTTGTCAGAGAAGTGATGTCTTTGCTTTTTAATACATTGTTAGCTTTGTCATAGCTTTTCTTCCAAGAAGTAAGTGTCTTTTAATTTCGTGGCTATGGTCACCATCCACAGTGATTTTGGAGCCCAAGAAAATATAATCTGTTATTGTTCCCATTTTTTCTCATATATCTGCCATGAAGTGATGGGACTGGAGGCCATGGTCTTAGTTTTTTGAATATTGAGTTTTAAGCCACCTTTTCTACTCTGCTCTTTCACCTTCATCAAGAGGCTCTTTAGATCCTCTTTGCTTTCTGCCATTAGGGTGGTGTCATCTGCGTACCTGAGGTTATTGATATTTATCCCAGCAGTCTTGATTCCAGTTTGAGCTTTATCCAGCCTAGCTTTTCACATGATGTACTCTGCATGTAAGTTAAATAAGCAGAGTGACAATATACAGCCTCGATGTACTCCTTTCCCAATTTTGAGCCAGTCCTTTGTTCCATGTCCTATTTTAACTGTTGATTCTTGACCTGCATACAGGTTTCTCAGGAGGCAGATAAGGTGATCTGGTATTCCCATCTGTTTAAGAATTTTCCAGTTTGTTGTGATCTACACCGTCAAAGGCTTTAGCATAGTCAATGAAGCAGATGATTTTCTGGAATTCCTTTGCTTTCCCTATGATCCAACAGATGTTGGCAATTTGATCTCTGGCTCCTCTGTCTTTTCTAAATCCAGCTTGTATATCTGGAAGTTCTTGGTTCACGTACTATTGATGCCTACCTTGAAGGATTTTGAGCATTACCCTGCTAGCATGTGAAATGAGTGCAGTTGTGCAGTAGTTTGAACATTCTTTGGCATTGCTCTTCTTTGGGATTGAAATGAAAACTGACCTTTTCCAGTCCTGTGGCCACTGCTGCTTTTCCAGATTTGCTGGCATATTGAGTGCAACACTTTCACAGCATCATCTTTTAGGATTTGAAATAGCTCAGCTGGTATTCCATCCCCTCCACTAACTTTGCTCATAATGATGCTTCCTAAGGCCCACTTGACTTCACACTCCAGGATGTCTGGCACACCATCGTGGTTATCCAGGTCATTAAGACCTTTTTTGTACAGTTCTTCTGTGTATTCTTACCACCTCTTCTTAATATCTTCTGCTTCCATTAATTCCATATAGTTTCTGTCCTTTATTGTGCCTATCTTTGTAATCAGTAAGTTTATATATTCTAGGTAAATAAGCAAAAGAATAAAATCACCAAACTGAGAAATTGTGTTAGCCTATCCATGATTTTTCACATTTTGACTGATTATGCTTGAGCCAAACATCAGAGTAAAAAAAAAAAAAAAAAACAGTAAATAAAAAGCCACCCTGTTAAACATAATGTTTCATGAAAGGCTACAAAACATACATGCACATATACACTTTCTCAACTTTCCTCTTTCCTCAATTTATCCATCAAACCTGCAAGTATGCATTGTACTGTTCTCCAAAGCTTATGTATTCTTTTTAATATAAATATTTAAGACAGCATTCCAAATGCAGGTAAGAATTCTGGTTATATGAATCCAAGTGGTAAATAAAAAAAGAAAGTCTTAAAATTTTGAAAGGTAGCCTGGAACTATAATTTTAAAAGAAACAAATGGATATGTAATATCCTAGGAGTGAAGGGGTCTGTGTTGTATTCCATCAGAGACAGCACTGTGAAGAAAATAAGAGAGAGGAGAGATGGACACATTCCAGCTGTCCTGTCTACTAGTTGGGCCTAGGAAGTGTTTGTAAGGGACTGGAGCTAACAACTGCAGTGCTCAGAGCAGCAAGATGGCACTCTGTGTCTGAAGGCACCTGGAGCTGCGTGTACAGCTTCTTTGTGAAAGGAGAAAACTGGGAAACAAGATAGGTAGGGTTTTTATTTTAGAAACTGCTTTAGAAAACAGTAAAAGACAGGAAAACAATGAACCGTAACCCTCCACCTCTGGTGTCACAGTGTTTCAGCCTAAGAATGATGTTGTCCTTCCTTCTGCTTTTCTGCATGACTTAGAAGCTGACATTTGACCACAGCAAGGAAACTTACGTATTTTGTGTATGATTCAGGTAAATTCAGACACTCAGCCATGTCTGACTGTTTGTGACCCCACAGACTGCAGCACGCCAGGCTTCCCTGTCCGTCACCAACTCCCAGAGCTTGCTCAAACTCATGTCCACTGAGTCAGTGATGCCATCCAACCATCTCATCCTCTGTTGTCCCCTTCTCCTCCTGCCTTCAATCTTTCCCAGCATCAGGGTCTTTTCCAATGAGTCAGTTATTCGCATCAGGTGGTCAAAGTATTGGAGCTTCAGCTGCATCAGTCCTTCCAATGAATATTCAGGACTGATTTCCTTTAGAATTGAATGGTTTGATCCTGGCAGAGATCAAACCCTTCAACTGTGTATGATTACTATTGCATTTAATTATTGGAAAATGAAACTGGCAGTAGCATTTATATATGTATTTATTTACCTTAATTATATTTCAGTAATTTTTAAAATGAAACTGTACAGGTTTGGAATGTGTTGCTCAAAGCTTAGCTTTCCTGTATATCCTGTATCCTATTCTTTTTTTAAAAAATTAATTATTTATTTTTGACC
Source organism: Cervus canadensis (assembly GCF_019320065.1). Classification (NCBI taxonomy): domain Eukaryota; kingdom Metazoa; phylum Chordata; class Mammalia; order Artiodactyla; family Cervidae; genus Cervus; species Cervus canadensis. The sequence continues at coordinate 48,256,364 of NC_057391.1, forward strand.
ATGCTGGGTCTTTGTTGCTGTACACGGGCTTCTCACTGCTGTGGCTCCTCGTGTTTTGCAGCTCAGGTTCTAGGTGCATGGGCTTCAGGAGTTGCAGCATTCAGGCTGAATAGTTGCAGCTTGTGGGTGTAGTTGCCCCATGGCATGTAGGATCTTCCTGGACCAGGGATTGCAAGGCAGACTCTCAACCACTGAACCACCAGGGAAGCCCCCTGCTGTTCTTTCTATTATGCAAAATTCCATAGCTTGGTGTTTTTACAAGCATATAGGTGGCCTGAAGGATGAAACTTTGTGATACTGGTCTAGCTCACTTACTTTTTTTCTTTGTCTGCTCCTTCCTATCCCTCCTTCTCCTCCTCTTCTGTTCATGTTTTATTGACTTTCAGCTTTTAGAGATTTTGTTCACTTTCTTGTGATCTCAGCAGTACATTTAGAGTCATGTTTGTTCAGAGTCATGTAATTTATGCAAGACTTACTTTTTTAGCAACAGGAGCTTCAGAATATTTGACCCACTCTGCTCCCAGAAGTGAACATCTCTATCTACTTTACATCTTGTATAAATGTGTTGAAATTTCCCATCCGTCTGTGGTCCCTTTGGATTCTCTTGATTGTTGTTGACTTTGTCCTTTTTAATGTCTTTAGTTTCATCTTATTATAGTCTCTGGAGAAAGAGGAGATAAATGTATATGTGTTCATACATTATTCTGAACCACAAACTACAACAGTTTTTTCAAACTTAAGATTTAAATATGCTCTGTATTCTTCAGTGGTTTTAATTGTACAACAAAAATACAGATGAAAAATAAATAGAAATGTCAACCTAAGTTCTAAGGAAAACAAAATTACCATTTAGTTAATAAACTTTAAAATGATGGAAAAGAAATGACACTGCTAGAAAGTAATTTCCAAAGATTTTCATGGCTTTTTCAAAAACATAACTTGTTGTATATGGAAGATCACTACCTACATATTGATTTATTTAAAATATCTTGCTTGATAAATGATGCTATATGGTAACACTTTACCTTGAAATAACCTTTGGGCTTTTTTAATATTAATTGTCCTTGTTCATGGGGGTTACATGTTACCATAGCTATAAAGGTTTCTTAAAAATAAGTTGAAAGGGTGCTCTTTTCTAATATCTGACAAGTCCAGGCTTTGAGCAGTATACTTTTCAGTTAACAATAATACCTATGTATTCTTTCATTTAACAGAGATATTTAGAAATATGCTTTAAAAATCTGCAAAATAAGAGTCCCAACCAATAATATCTGTACAATTTAAAACTGTGGGAAAAATGGTGATTAAGAGAATCTCTAGGGTAAATAAATTAGTTTCTTTTTGCTCATACACCTTGACAGTAAATCAGTTCAGTTCAGTTCAGTTGCTCAGTCGTGTCTGACTCTGCGACCCCATGGATTGCAGCATGCCAGGCCTCCCTGTCCATCACCAACTCCTGGAGTTTACTCAAACTCATGTCCATTGACTTGGTGATGCCATCCAACCATCTCATCCTCTGTCGTCCCCTTCTCCTCCCGCCTTCAGTCTTTCCCAGCATTAGGGTCTTTTCCAATGAGTTAGTTCTTTGCATCAGGTGGCCAAAGTATAGGAGTTTCAGCTTCAGCATCAGTCTTTCCAATGAATATTCAGGACTGATCTCCTTTAGGATGGACTGGTTGGATCTCCTTGCAGTCCAAGGGACTCTCAAGAGTCTTCTCCAACACCAGAGTTCAAAAGCATCAATTCTTTGGCACTCAGCTTTCCTTATGGTCCAACTCTCACATCCATACATGACTACTGGAAAAACCATAGCTTTGACTAGACAGACCTTTGTTGGCAAAGTAATATCTCTGCTTTTTAATGTACTGTCTAGGCTGGTCATAACTTTTTTTCCAAGGAGCAAGTGTCTTTTAATTTCATGGCTTTTAATTTCGCCATCTGCAGTGATTTTGGAGCCCCCCAAAATAAAGCCTGTCACTGTTTCCATTGTTTCCCCATCTATTTGCCATAAACTGATGGGACCAGTTGTCATGATCTTAGCTTTCTGAATGTTGAGTTTTAAGCCAACTTTTTCACACTTCTCTTTCACTTTCATCAAGAGGCTCTTTAGTTCTTCTTCACTTTCTGCCATAAGGGTGGTGTCATCTGCATATCTGAGGTTATTGATATTTCTCCTGGGAATCTTGATTCCAGCTTGTGCTTCTTCCAGCCCAGCGTTTCTCGTGACATACTCTGCATATAAGTTAAATAAGCAGGGTGACAATATACAGTCTTGATGTACTCCTTTCCCTATTTGGAACCAGTCTGTTGTTCCATGTCCAGTTCTAGCTGTTGTTTCTTGACCTGCATACAGATTTCTCAAGAGGCAGGTCAGGTTGTCTGGTATTCCCATCTCTTTCAGAATTTTCCACAGTTTGTTGTGATCCACCCAAAGGCTTTGGTATAGTCAATAAAGCAGAAATAGATATTTTTCTGGAACTCTCTTGCTTTTTTGATGATCCAGTGGATGTTGGCAATTTGATCTCTGGTTCCTCTGCCTTTTCTAAATCCAGCTTGAACATCTGAAAGTTTACAGTTCACATACCGGGGAAGCCTGGCTTGGAGAATCCTGAGCATCACTTTACTAGTGTGTGGGATGCCCTGGTTGCTCAGACAGTGAAGTGTCTGCCGCCATGCAGCAGACCCAGGTTTGATCCCTGGGCTGGGAAGATCCCCTGGAGAAGGAAATGGCAACCCACTCCAGTACTCTTACCTTGAAAATTCCATGGATGGAGGAGCCTGGTAGGCTGTAGTCCATGGGATCGCAAAGAGTCAGACACAACTGAGCGACTTCACTTTACTAGTGTTTGACATGAGTGCTATTGTGCAGTAGTTTGAGCATTCCTTGGCATTGCCTTTCTTTGGGATTGGAGTGAAAACTGACCTTTTCCAGTTCTGTGGCCACTGTTGAGTTTTCTAAATTTCCTGGCATATTGAGTGCAGCACTTTCACAGCATTATCTTTTAGGATTTGAAATAGCTCAACTGGAATTCCATCACCTCCACTAGCTTTGTTCATAGTGATGCTTCCTAAGGCCCACTTGACTTCACATTCCAGGATTTGACTCTAGGTGAGTGATCATACCATTGTGATTATCTGGGTTGTGAAGATCTTTTTTGTATGGTTCCTCTGTGTATTCTTGCCACCTCTTCTGAATATCTTCTGCTTCTATTTGGTCCATACCATTTCTGTCCTTTATTGAGATCTGATAGACAGAGTGCCTGAAGAGCTATGGACAGAGGTTTGTGACATTGTACAGGAGACAGGAATCACAACCATTCCCAAGAAAAAGAAATGCAAAAAGGCAAAATGGCTGTCTGAGGAGGCCTTACAAATAGCTGTGAAAAGAAGAGAAGTGAAAGGCAAAGGAGAAAAGGAAAGATATACCCATTTGAATGCAGAGTTCCAAAGAATAGCAAGGAGAGATAAGAAAGCCTTCCTCAGTGATCAGTGCAAAGGAATAGAGGAAAACAATAGAATGGGAAAGACTAGAGATCTCTCCAAGAGAATTAGAGATACCAAGGGAACATTTCATGGAAAGATGGGCACAATAAATGGCAGAAATTTATGGACCTAACAGAATGACAGTAGGTAGTGGTCATTGTTTTAGCTGCCTGGTACCCAGATTGCTTTGTCATACAGCCCAAAGTACTTTCAGAACAATGAGCCTTCTCATATATGCATAGAGATGAGAGATCAGTGGCCTGCTCTTCCTTTCAGAATCTAAAAGTCTGTTTTTCCTATCCTTTAAGTCCAGATACTGGTAGCAGACAAGAAATCCCAAGGCCTAATGATGAGCTAATAAGTCTCTCTCTCTCTTTGTCTGTCTGTCTCTGTCTCTCACACACACAAATCTGTGACTTTAAACTGGACTGGAGTGTCACAAGGACGAGATAAATGATTGGAGTCATTTAGTCAATCAGTGATTGGCCAAGACCTTTGAACTGTTCTTGCCACTAGAATCTTTGAAGATGTCTCTTTCTGTATCTTCCTCCATTGGCTCATTCAGTTCCCTTTTCAGTCATGTGAGCTTCTTTTTCATGTGAGCATTCTTGCCACCTCTTCTTAATATCTTTTGCTTCTGTTAGGTCCCTATCATTTCTGTCCTTTATTGAGATCTGATAGACAGAGTGCCTGAAGAACTATGGACAGAGGTTTGTGACATTGTACAGGAGAGCATTCCCTTTTTTATCTTTTATATTTTGTCCTACCTCCTTTCGAAGATGATGATCTGCTTTTCTGGGCGCCTGATGTCTTCTGCTAATGGTCAGAAGTTGTTTTGTGAAGTTTGCTCAGCATTCAAATGTTCTTTCGATGAATTTGTAGGGGAGAAAGTGGTCTCCCCGTCTTAATCCTCCGCCATCTTGGCTCCTCCTCCCAGGAGAGCATTCCCATGTGAGCATTCTTTTACTGTGTAACTACTAGTTATTTTCTATTATTTGCTAACAAAAGACCTTAATGTCATTCACCTTATGACACAATATGATTAAGGATCATAAGCCACCAAGCAGTGTTATAGTAAGTGATGTCAATAACATCAGTCAAACTTACTTAGTTCCACAAGCTGGAAATGTAGTATCAGGCAGGAGAGAAGACTGTCCTCATCCCAGCTAGTGTTCAGAACCACAGAAGAAACGATCTGACACAGCAGAATTGAACACAACTCCACTTGTATTTCTATTTCAAAGTTGGAACAGGAATCTGATTCTGTACAAGAAACTTCTCAGAGACAGAGGGTACCACACTGACACCGCCATTAATTCCCTTCAGCTAGCCTAAACAGAGTAGGGAGGCTGAAGTCATTTGGTAAAATTGTTCCTACTTCCCTACATTTTCTGTTGCCTCTTTCAATTTTTGAATAATTTAAAATCATTTCAGCTTTTAGCATATAGCAAACAACACAATCGGGGTATCAATACACTTCGCAGGACTATGTTCAGGAGCTGTTAACAAAAAAGGAAAGAGAGTGACTTAAAAAACTTAATATTTCTGCCACAAGAAGTTTGGAGGGAGGCAGTCCAAAGCAGATGTAATGTCACAGAAATGCCTGCAAGGGCCAGATTTCTCTCTTGCTTCTCCTCTGCCCTTAGCATCACTTTAAGTGGTTTCAGTCCTCATGATGTGAAGATGGCTGCTGCCACCATCTTTTCTATTCCACTCAGGAAGAAGACAGAAAAGGGCCTTTAACATACACAGAATCTTGATTTTGTTTTATTGCATCAAGAAGCCATTTGCTGAGACTTTTGCCCACCCTTTGGAAGGGTGAAGTTACCAACCTCATCAAAATTGTTATTGTTTAGTTGCTAACTTGTGTCTGACTCTTTCACAACCCCATGGACTGTAGCCTACCAGGCTCCTCTGTCCATGGGATTCTCCAGGCAAAAATACCTGAGTGGATTGCCATTCCCTTCTCCAGAGGATCTACCTGATCCAGGGATTAATAAAGAAGAGACAATGGATATTGGGCAAGTGATCCACCGATGTCTGCTTCCATCTACTACCAGGATTTAAAGGATGTTAATATTTTGCAAATTTGCTTCATTATTTGTTTTCTTTTACAGATACAAAACATTACAAATAAAGACTCATCTCCATCTCTTTTTCCTCCCTTCCATCCCACAGATAGCCATTAACCTTAGGTGTATGTAACTCCTAGAGGGATTTTTTAATATGTTCCCCACGTAAAGAAGTTTGGTTTCTGATAACACTGGGATAGGTATTTCAAGCCCTTCCTCATGATAAATGCATGTAAATGCTATCTAAAATATATTTAAATATGTATACATATATATTTCCCCCCAAATCATATTTTAAAACCTAGTAAAAATGTTATAGAAATGAAAAGACTATAAAGAACCATCAGGCCAGAATTTAAGGAAAAGGAAGAACTGGGGAGGTTTCAGTTGAACACCAGTTGCCCTCAGTGTGAGGCAACCTTTGCTAGTGCCCTGGGGTTGAGTTCAGGGCAGATTTACTTCTGGTTTATTTTCCCCTCAGGGTGTAACCTTTTGAAACCAGGTTGATAAGGAAGAGGGTTTTCTATTAGATTCCCAGGGTCACAGTGAGCCCTGGGTCGTCACTTCCTTCTTCTCACTCTTGTGCTCTCCTTCAGGCTCAGTCGTGTCTGGCTCTTTGCAACCCCATGGACTGCGGCACACCAGGCTTCCCTGTCCTTCGCTGTCTCCCAGAGTTTGCTCAAGCTCACGTACATCCAACCATCTGATCCTTAGTCTCCCCCTTCTCCTCCTGCCCTCAGTCTTTCCCAGCATCAGCGTCTTGTTCAGTGAGTCGGCTCTTCCCATCAGGGGGCCAAAGTATTGGCGCTTCAGCTTCAGCCTCAATTCTTCCAATAAATATTCAGGGTTGATTTCTTTTAGGATTGACTGGTTTGATCTCCTTGCTGTCCAAGGGACTGTCACTCTGTGAGGTCGCAAAGAGTCAGACACAACTTAGCGAGTGAGCAACAATGAGGCCACCGAGACTGAAGTCCAAATTTGTCTAGGTCAACCAAAGCCGTGCGGGCAGAAGCAGCTTTGAGGCTCAGGTCTCCTACTTGGATAAGGTGGACTATCTATTGTGAAGGCAAGGACAAATTAACACTAGAAGAGTTACTAATACTGGCAATTTCTCAGGCATGCTTTCCCTACCTTATGATTTCCTCTCTTCTGTATTCTCTGGAATTTACTGTTCGCCTAATTTCTTTGTATAATTTCTTAGTTCATTTTTTCTTTATAATTCCTCCTTTATAAGTACTGCTTTATCTACATTCTCAAACTTTTGATATATAGTATTTTATTGTGATTTAGTTCTAAAACATGTCTAGTTTCTTTGACCAAATTACATATAAATATATATATATATATATAAACACATAAGAAATAGATGATGCATTCAGAAAAGTGCATAATTATGAAAGAATAGCCATATAAATTTTTCGCAGAATGAACATATTCATGTAAATACCATCCAAATCAGGAAGTAAAACAGAGGTCTTAATCTTTGTCTTTTCATTCAATTGTTTAGTCCCTTTACATTTAAGGTAGTTTCTTCTAAGTTACAAAATTTCTTTTAAGCATACTTATAAATTTTTCTTTTAGAATTGTTTTATTATCAGAAATTATTATAGTTTAATCCCCATAATTATTATATTTAACAACACTTCCTCATGAAGGATTACCTATTTGTGAGTATTTAAACTTTGGATCATGAATTCGTGTTCAGCATGGTTTCTCTGTGAGAATGCCAGGCAAACTAGGTTTAGGAAATATTGCTTCACAATGTTTTTGTGTTTATTTTTGCTGAGTAACGTAAATTTGAACCTTAATAAGGAAGAGGGCAGGGATTTTGATTTCTCAGTTGTACTAGTCTGGGTCTAGTCAGGAGACAGAAATCACACAATAATTTAAATAGGTTAGTTTCAGGAACTATTAAGCTATGATAAAAGAGTAACTAAAAAGATGTAAAGAGAAGGCTGAAAGGAAGGACAAACTTAGGCTGGGGTTCAGACCTCATTGGTGAGAAGTGGTTAAGCTCACAGGAAGACCGAGAAGCTTACAGGGCTGGCTAGACTCAGGCGGATGCACAGTTCCTGGGCAGGCAGGAAAGAGCTCTCTGGGGTACAGGCAATATCAAGGCTGTTATGTGTGTGCACTCAGGGATTTGAATGCCACTGTGGGCAAGAAGTCTGGAGCACTTGGTGCCTGGGCTGGGAGGGCCATGGAAAGGTGGTCTCCAGGCCTGGACCGGGGCACTGATGTCACGGAAGGGCTGGGCAGAACACAGCTGGATGTGACTACACACCCACGCTGCTGACGCAGCATGCAACAGGAGCAAGAAGCCAAACCCAGCACACAGCAACCAGGAAGAGAAGCCCCCTTCCTCCTGCAATGTCCCTCCAGCGCCCTCTGCTGACAAAGCATTGTATCACGCTTCCTGTAAAGGAGAAAAGCTTCAGGCTCCAATCCATCTGCTACCACAGTCCAGGTACTCGGAGGTGAATTTGTAACTGACAGGCAATATATTGGTAAGTGCCCCTTCAGGACTGACATTTTTCCTTACCCAGCATGTGGGTGAAGGTACTGCCTTGATCTCTGTGCCAGTGGGCACATTATTGTTGGTCTGCCTTTCTCTGAAGGTGCTTCCCTTTGAGAGTCCTGCCTTTAGATGGGGTCCTCTTTCCACTCCACACCTAAGGTGGACTCAAGGACGTGGGCTTTAAAACCCAAACTCACTGGAAACATATCTATATCACCTCACCCAGCTGAGTAGTCGCTTGGTTATTGTATCACCTCTGCGTGTGTGCTAAGTCACTTCAGTGGTATCTGACTCTTGGTGACCTATGGACTGTAGCCCACCGGGCTCCTCTGTCCACGGGATTCTCCAGGCAGGAATACTGGAGTGGGTGGCCATGCCCTCCCTCCAGGGAAATCTCCCCAACCCAGGGACTGAACCTACATCTCTTCCGTCTCCTGTATTTGTAGGCGGGTTCTTTACCACCAGCACCATCGTATCACTTACGCATTACTTTCTTTTATGTTCTATCTTGGGAGCACTTGGGAATTTCTCTTCCTTGTTGTGAACTCAGTGGTGCACTAAAAACAAAGGGACACACATTATACCCAGAATTTCTAAGTGGTCCTAAAGGGAAGGTTTTCAGTCTGTGTTACCCTGGCTGTTTAACAATATCATTCTTGTTCTTTCTTCAGTTTTCTTTTGAACTTTCTGGTAGCTTCAAGAGAGACATGCTAAAAGGTTTTAAGCATAAATAAAATAATCTTTATTACAAATTGCATGATACTAAAAGTACATTGACTGATAATGGCTGCTAATTTCACATGATTAATGAGTTAGGGTATCTTAGGCATGTGGAGTGGCTTGTGCAGTAGCTGTCCCATGTGATTGTCATGTATGCATTTTAAAAACACTCCAGAGATGGATTCATGCTGACAAGGGGGAATTTTTAACTTTCACTTCATGGTTCTGCATACTTTGGTGGGTGTGTAACCAATTTCCATTTCATTAGTTACATAAGATGTCACTTATCTCATCCTTAATAACTGGAACCATATATCTGATTTATTTCAGCAATATATTAACATAACATATAGGTTGTGCTGTAAATTGGCCTTCTCCTTCGTCTAGTTTTAGAGGTTGGTGTATTACTTTACTGGAGAAACTAATGTTCTGTAAATTTAAATAGATATCCTCCTCTGAGCTCCTGACACATTTTTGCATACCTCTAGACTACATTGCAGGCTTCTGTAGCAACTCAGAAGGTAAAAAATTTGCCTGCAATGCAGGAGACTCAAGTTCAATTCCTGAGTCAGGAAGATCCCCTGTAGAAGGGCATGGCAACCCACTGCAGTATTCTTCCCTGGAAAACTCCATGAACAAAAGAACCTGGTGGGCTACAGTCCATGGGGTCACAAAGAGTTGGACACTACTGGGCGACTGACAGACACACACAACAGACTACATTGCATATCAATTGATTGTAATTTTTGATTGCTTGTCTAACATCTCCTTTACACTAAGAGATCTTTAAGGATGGAGTTCTGTTATCATCCCCAGGGTCTAGCACAGTTGATAAAGGAGATGACAATTAACTGTTTGTTGAATAAATACATTTTTGCCTAGGGCCATGCTGCTAGGAGTAACTCAGCATAATATATTTGGGGGACCACCAAACTCAGAGTTTAGCTGGAGCAAAAGGCATGTGAGCAGATTGTAGCTGTGTAAGTAAGCAGAATCCACATCTTGGCTAGCTTCTATACTGTGCTAAGGTTTGGGAATCTTCCTAAGGGCATGGGGAGCCATTCAAGAGTTTCTGGAAGGAGACCTAATCAGACACACATTTTGGAAATATTATTCTGTTGGCTTCATGTAGACCATGTCACTGCATAAATGGCTCTCATCAAATATTTGTGGAATGAGAATGCATGAAATGATGAATTAGCACGCTGTGCTGTGGCTTGGTACAAATGAACTTTCCTTTGGTTTTATTGTCTGAGACAGAATGCTTGCTTGGAAGGTGTCAAGGGTTGAATTGTGCCTCCTCTCCTAACTCCAGGGCTTCCCTGATGGCTTAGAGGGTAAAGCGTCCGCCTGCAATGCAGGAGACCAGGGTTCAATCCCTGAGTCGGGAAGATTCCCCTGGAGAAGGAAATGGCAACCTACTCTAGTATTCTTGCCTGGAAAATCCCATGGATGGAGGAGCCTGGGAGGCTGCAGTCCATGGGGTCACAAAGAGTCCGACTTGACTGAGCGACTTCACTTTCACTTTCACATCTGACTTCACTTTCCCCTACCTCCATTCATATCTTGAAGCCCTAGTGCCCAGAACCTCAGAATGTGACTGTGTTGGAGATATGGCCTACAAACAGGTAATTAAGTGAAAATAAGGGCATTGGGGTAGGCCAGTCCAATCTGACTCATATCCTTCTAAGGAGAGATTAGGACACACAGACACCAGTGTGCACGTGCACAGACGGACAGCCTTGGGAAGAGGCAGTGAGATGGTGGCTGTCTTGAAGCCAAAGAGACTGGCCTCCCAACTTTGGCAACACCTTGATCTTGAACTTCCAACCTCCAGAACTGTGATAAAATAAACTTCTGTTGTTTAAGCCATCCAGCCTGGAATTTTGTTATGGCAGCTCTAGCAGACTAACAGAGAAGGCTTTACAGGCTGGCCAGTGTAGCAAAGTTTGATTTCAATTATGCAGTAAAATGTTACCAACTATAGTCACCATATTTTACATTAGATCTTCTCATGTAGTAATACCTGAGTAGTTCAGCAATAAAAAAGATCTTTAAGTACCATTGGGAAATCAGTGATTTCAACTCTATTATAATGTGTGAAATAACAATAAAAATGAAAAGATATTATTGCAACTGAAGGGCTTATGATTACTAAAATTTACAAAAATCATGTTCTATTGTACATCTGCCTATGAGTATCCTGGCCTTACCCATAACCTGGTGTCTTCCCTGGTGGCTCAGACTGTAGGGAATCTGCCTCCAATGCAGTAGACCCGGATTCGATCACTAGGTTGGGAAGATCCCCTGGAGAAGGAAATGGCAACCCACTCCAGTATTCTTGCCTGGAGAATTCCATGGACAGAGGAGCCTGGTGGGCTGCAGTCCACGGGGTGAGAGATTCAGACATGACTGAGTGACTAACACACACATATGACCTGACTCTGATTTGCTCAAAGATCTCAGACTTGATGTACCCTCCCTTTGCCTTATCCTTCCTGTCCACTCATTCTCCCACTCCTCTCAGCCTCCTGGCTTGGCTCTCCACTTCTCTGGAGCAGTCCTCTCAGGTGGTTATGCTCATTAGCCTCCTTTGGACAGTGCCATGCCTCACCTGCAGACATCGTCACACTATGGACCACTTCCTTGTCTTTACTTCCCTCCCGAAGCAGCTCAAAGCCCAAAGCCCATTCCCTCTAATACTTCTTTCCAGTGAATCTCAAGGTCCTTTCCATTGGTCCCCTTTGCCCCACCCACATGGTCACCCCTGTTGCTGGATAAATGCAACATGGTTTCTCTGTACTTTCCTCCAGGCTGCTGTGAAAATGAAAGTGATAGTCACTCAGTCATATTGGACTCTTTATGACCCTATGGACTGTAGCCTGCCAGGCTCCCCTGTCCATGGAGGTTCTCCAGGCAAGAATACTGGAGTGGATTGCCATTTTCTTCTCCAGGGGATCTTCCTGACACAAGGATCAAACCTGGGTCTCCTGAATTACAGGAAGATTCTTTACCATCTGAGCCGCTAGGGAAGCCTCCAGGCTGCTGAATGGGGCTGAAAGAAAAACAGTTACTCAACTGCAGATTCTTGCCCCATTACCTGATATCAGTTCTCATTAGTGTTTTCATCGCTCTGGAGACAGACCTTTGCATTTCCTGGTCAGCTCTCTCCACTCTACCAAAAAAGCCTTCTCAAATCCCATCCATGCTCCTCCTTAATGGAAGACCTTCTCACCCTCCTCCTCACCCTTTTTTCTCACCAGATGACTTCACCTCCACTTCAGTAACATCTAATGTTTATTGAGCACCTACTCTCAGCCAGGCCCCAATCCAGGTTCCGGGGGTACAGAAATGGAAACATAAGGCGCTGACTGTAGGGTTTATGTTCCTCTAGAATGAGATGGATGATAAACAGATGACCACACAGAACACCATTAGCTGTGATAATATAAAGAAAAATTAAGTAGAATACAGGGTGGGGAAGAGTGATGAGGTGCTCTTTTATTTAGGGGGAGTCAGGGAAGACAGTATAGGGAGCAAGTTATGTGTTTATCTGGGAGAAGGAAAATAAATAAAGCCTCCAAGATGGGAATAAGCTAGGTGTGTGTAGAAAGCAAGAAATGGGGCCAGGCAGCTGGAGCAGAGTGAGAAAGAGAGTAACAGGAGATGGGATCAGGTGGTGGAGAGGGGAGTAATAATATAAAGTCTAGATGGCCATTGTAAAGATTTGGGAGCCTTTGGAGGGCTTTCTGCAAAGGAGAGACAAGATCTGTTTTAGGTTTTAGAAGGATGCTCTGGTTGCCATGTGGAGAAGTGACTGAGATAAGAGGAGAAGCAGGCGATTCAAAGACGTCAGAGTTGTGTCGTCCCTCTAGGGAATGGTGAATATATTTTTGGTTGCACAAAGGAAAGTTGCAGTGGCTGAGAACTTTCCATCAGCTGAGAAATTCTTCCTGGTGGCTGCAGCAAGGTGCAAATCCTGCTGGTGGTGATGATACCAAAGGCAATACTATCTCAAGCTGAGTCCTCTCTGGTGGCAAGATGAGGGCTCCTGGGCTGGGCTTTCTTCCCCACATATTTCCCCGTGTAGGCCTGGGTTTCCTTGGCCTCGTGTCAGTTCTATTGCTTGCAACTGAGAACCCTGTAGATGCAATGGAAGATTTTTTTCACCTGAGAATCTTGCAGAGTACTACTGTTCTAAAGATAGCCTGTTCTAACTTGAGTAACCCTGACTATAGATGTGGGGTGGTGTTACTGAGCCAAACTTGGTCCGCTTGCCCACACACAGTAAAAGCAAGCAACTGACACCAGGGTGTGGTGAAGGAAATTACAGCATTTATTGCAGGTGCAAAAGAGGAGTGAGGGGAGCTAATGCTCAAAAAGCCCAAACTCCCCAAAGGGTTTTAGGGAAAAGTTTTTAAGGGCGAGGTGAGAGAGAGGAGTTACAAGGTATGTGATGGGCTCATGTACAGTTCTCTGATTCATTGATGGTGAGGTAACAGGGTGGTGTCGCAGGGGTTAAAATCGCCAGTCCTCAGGCTCCAACCAGTCTAGGGGCTGCAGGCTCATGGTCCTCATGTGGTTAACATCTTCCATTTGGTGGGGGTTTTAGTATCTGTAAAGCAACTCAGGAAATGTGCATCGGATACTGTTTTCTATGTCCTTCAGGGAGAAACTAAAGACTCTGTAACTGCTAGATGGCTGATTTACTGTTTAAGTTGTTACCGGTTCTCCTGGCCCAACTGCAATTTTCTGTTGTTGCTGTACGTTCACATTCTTTCAATCATTAATTCTTGAACCAGGCTTCTGTGAGGCTGGGGAGGCCTGGGACTACACGTTTTCCGGAAAGAAGAAGCAGGCAGAGGACATGGGCTGGCGGTGGGGATGTCTGTCCTGGGCAGGGCCCATGGGGGTCCGGCTTGGTTACAGTGAGAAGAAGTCATAGAAGCTTTTCAGGATGAATTTGTATTTAGACAGGAGGAGAGTGGGGTGAGAACAAAGATAGGCAGAAGCAAAAATTAGATGAAACAAATTAAAATGTTTTATGAGATCGATTTGAGTAGCTCAGAGTAAAATTGTCACATTTTGGTGACTTTTTTCTTTTAAAATTGTTTTAACAATTCTTCTGAAGAGAGCTACTGATTAAACTTTAATTCTGTTCTTGAGAGTATTGTCAGAGAGGAAGGAATTTTCCTCTACCCTTCTATGTTCTTCTGGCTGGTCTAAAAATTAAGCTGACATGAGACAGATTAACAGGAGCAAGTCAAACAAAATTTTAATAAGATATATACGTGGGAGAGAGACCCAGGAAAACTGAGTAACTCACCAAAATAGCTGAAGCCTTCACTTTAAATAGTATCTTCATCTAAAGACCAAAGAGGATGTTGAGGTTGGTGGTTTGGGACTTCCAAGGGGAGGAACTTCATATGAAGATGAAAAAAGCAATGTTTGGTAAACAAATGTTTGGTAAACCACAGAGGCACAGAGTGGACTCTGATCTCCAGGCCTTGCTGAATTTCCCTGCCACACTTCACAGTTTTTGTTTGTTTGGCTTTTTAAAAATTTATTTCCAACCCCCTTAAATTGAAGAAGCCTACTTTTTTTTATCAATAAATTTATAATTTTAGAACTTCAGTTTAGGGGCTTCCCTGGTGATTCAGTGGTAAGGAGTTCACCTGCCAATGCAGGAGACCTGGGTTTAGTCCCTGAGCTGGGAGGATCCTACATGCCATAGAGCAGTTACGCCCATGTGCCACAAGTATTGAGCCTGTGCTCTAGGGCTTGGAAGGGCAACTGCTGAAGCCTGCACGCCTATAGCCCTTGTTCCTCAATAAGAGAAGCCCCCACAGTGGGAAGCTGGTGCATTGCAACGAGAGAGTAGCCTCCTCTCACCCCAACTAGAGAAAGCCCATGTAGCAATGAAGACCCAGTACAGCCATAAATAAATAAACAAAATTATTTTTTCCAAAAAAGCGGTCAGTTTAAGATTATCAGCATGGATAAAGGGGACCTAGGAGTCAGGAGTTTTAGCTGCAAAAGCTCTGCTTCACTCTGTTCAAATAAGTAATCTGCAGGGAATGATCTCAAAAGTTTATTGCACCCCTAAATGTTTGATTCTACCTTAACTATTAAAAACTTACTAGAACATTTTAAACATACAGAAAAGTGAAGAAAATGGAGTAACAGACATGAATGTATTTACCATGTAGCTTTAGTGGATCTTAACATTTTGCAATACTGTATTTGCTGCAGGTTTTTCCTTTTAGTTTTTTCAATAACCATGCAATAAAATTCAATAAAATTGGCTTTCTTTACCCTACTGTACAGTCCTATGAGTTTTTAAACTTTTTTGTTGTGGTGAAATATAGATAACTAAATTTACCATATTAACCATTTCAAAGTATACAGTTCAGCAGCATTGAATACATTCACATTGTTCTGAAATAGTCACCACCATCCATCTCCAGAACTTTTCATCTTCCCAAGTTGACATTCCCTCCACATTAAGCTATTGACTCCCATGTCCACCTCCCTGGAGGCTCTGGCAACTCTCATCCTATTATCCTTGTGAATTTTAGTCCTATGAATTTCAGTACATCATAGATTGGCATTACTGTTACCACATTCAAGATACAAAAGGGCCTCATCACCCCCCAAAACACTCTTTATAACCATACCATCCCCCAACCTCTGGCAGCTGCTCATCTGTTCTCATCACTACAGTTTTGTCTTTTCACAAACATCATAAATGGAATCATAAACCATGTGACCATTTAAACACTAGTTTCTTACAAGCATGGGGATGCTTTTGAGGATCATCCAAGTTTGTTCCTCTTTATTGCTCCCTGTCTATCCATCTCCCCTCTCCAAAAGTAACTGCAGTCCTTAAGTTGGTATGGTTGATTTTCAGGAATATTTTTATAGTTTTAGTGTATATGTATTTAGCCACAAAACAATATATACTTTTAATTTCCTGTAGTTTAAAATTTCAATGAATGGTATCATAAAAAACATGCCATGTTGCAAGTTGCTTTTATATCTCACCATTATGTTTTTGAGAGTTATCC
Source organism: Cervus canadensis (assembly GCF_019320065.1). Classification (NCBI taxonomy): domain Eukaryota; kingdom Metazoa; phylum Chordata; class Mammalia; order Artiodactyla; family Cervidae; genus Cervus; species Cervus canadensis. The sequence continues at coordinate 48,272,224 of NC_057391.1, forward strand.
ATCTAGGTGCCATGTTATTGCTGGGTATTAAATTTCACTGTTATAATACTGTTATATGAATATATCATGTGTATCATGGATTTGTCCATTTACCTACAGATTGGCATCTTTCCCCCATCTATCTCTCTGTCTCTTTGCCTGACCCTGACTCTATTAGGCCCTTCCCCAAGGCCTCCAGCCCACATGCTGGCCTTAGAGATGGGTAGAAATGCCCACTCTGGGGTCACAATGGGGAAATTCTCAGATCTCATGAGTTTGTATGTGTATTGTCTGACCTCTCTATAAACCCAACATTTCAGTGAGGTCTCAGTCTTGGGTGTATATTAGAATCTCCAAAGGAGACTTACAGGGAGGAGAGAGAAAGGGAGAGGTAGAGAGAGAGGAAGAAGTGAGTTTTAAAATTAAATCATAATTTCAGTGGCAATGATGTTTTTTAAAAGGTCCTCAGGTGATTTTTAAAATATTTATCTATTTTTTAATTGAATGATAATTGCTTTACAGAATTTTGTTGCTTTCTGCCAAATATCAGCATAAATCAGCCATAGATATACACATGTCCCTTCCCTCTTGGACCTCCCTCCCATCTTCCTCCCCACCCCACCCCTTGAGTTTGTTACAGAGCCTCTGAGTTCCCGTCCTCAGTTGATTTTAAGATGCATCCAGGGTAACCGATTCTTGATTTTAAAAACAGAAACAAACAAACAAAAAAAACCTGGATAGCTTTTCCCAGTTGGGAAGCAGGCCTCTAGTCCCTGTTCCCAGCATCTCTCACTCCACAGCCCCCACCCCTCAGTCCCTAAGGCCTTGCTGGAACCACCGTTGAAAGTGAAAGTGTTAGTTGCTCAGTTGTGTCCGACCTTTGCAACGCCATGGACTATAGCCCACCAGACTCCTCTGTCCAGGCAAGAATACTGGAGTGGGTTGCCATTCCCTTCTGCAGGGGATCTTCCTGACTCAGAGATAGAAATCTAGCCTCCGGTATGGCAGGAGGATTCTTTAACATTGAGCCACCTGGGAAACCACCTTTGCTTGCAAAACCTGACCCATAGGCTCTGGGCTCAGTCCTGCTCCTGGATAGGGGGTTTTTCTTCTGTTCCTGATGCATACGGACATTTATCTAGTTTCTGAGCCTTACTATGATTTGTAAATTTCCTCAGTTTGTATTTTGTCTAAAATTTCTATATGTTGGAGCGAAAGTGTAGCCTCAGAGCATGACCTCCTAGAAATGCTTTCTATCTCAGACTCTTGAAAGCACATTTTACCTGCTGTAGGGGTGCTTTGTGACTTCAAAGGAACACATGCTGCCGCTTCAGAGCTCCTTATTGTGTTTTACTTTATTAGAGTGAGAATCATTGCCTTTTCTCATTTCAATAGTAAATCATGCTTGTGGCAAAAAGTTCAAATGTTATGGAAATATATGATTTACAAAATAAGTCTCCCATAATCATGCCCCTGCAGATGATTATTGTAAATAATTTTGAGTGTATTTTTCCATATTTTCACTATATAGAGCTTGAACTAATTAATATAAACATGGAGTTATATTGGTGAACTATAAATTCAGTTGATTTTTACACTTAGCATACCAGTAGCTTGGAAAATTTACTGTACTTAGATACCTACTTCCTTATTTTTAATGGATACATGGGTAGCCTTTGTCCGGTTACACTGTGGTTCATCTAGTGATGGTCACTTGGGATGTTTCAGTTTTGGCCATTACAGATAATGCTGAAATAAATATTCTCACATGTTCATCTTTGTACCTTTGTTTAGTGTTGAAAACTGCTTTATCCTCTGGGAACCCATGTTTCCTATTGAAGCCCCAGGTAAAGCGCGTGTGCCTCTGGGGAAGGAGTAGCAGTCTGGGGAACAGTGTGGAGAAGGCTGGTGGCCAGCCCTGCTGTCAGATGGCAGTTGGCCCTTGCTGTTCCCTTGAGGGGCTCAGCCCTAAGGATCAGTTTCCTGCGTCCCTCAGCTCTTGATGCTGCGCACACTGAGACAGAGTCCCTTTGCTCCACCTTCTCCCTAACCTGCCCAAGTGAACACCAACCTCCAGAAAGTGAGCTTGGGAAGGTTTAGTGCAGTGTTTTTCAAATTGCTGGACTGTGGCTTATCAGTGGGTTACAAAGTCAAATTAGAGGCTCACAAATGAGCAGTTTGGGGAAAAAAACAGAATGAGATAGTATAGAAAATATCAGAGTGCATCACATAAAGTAAGTGTAAATATTATTTTTGGAAATTTTATATCAGGAGTGTGTGTGTACTGTCTTAAGTCAGGTTCTCTAGGAGCAGAGCTCCATAAAAGGATTTGGGTATATGTAATCTCTTTAGGGGCCTTTCCAGGCGGCTCATTGGTAAAGAATCTTTGAGCAGTGCAGGAGATGTAGGTTTGATCCTGGGGTCAAGAAGATCCCTGGGAGCAGGAAATGGCAACTTGCTCTAGTATTCTTGCCTGGGAAATTCCTTGAACAGAGGAGCCTGGCGGGCTACAGTCCATGGGGTTGCAAAGAGTCAGACACAACTGAGTGCACACACACACTCAGACAAGAAGAGAATAAGGGGAGCTGGATGGAACAGTGGAGGGGCTATGAGGAATTGCTCTCCAGCCTGATCATGTGTGGGCCCTGAAGCTTGAATTATATCAGAGTTGGTACTGCCTAAGACAAGCAGGTAGCCTCTTGAACCCCCATGTCAACAACCAGTCACTGGCTGCAGGCTGCTCTGAGGAAGAGGAGTGCATAATCTTCTGGAAAGGCAGCTCCTGCTCAGCCATGAGCAAATCTCTACAGAAAGAGGCAGCTGTGACCTTCAGCAGCCAACACTCAGTCCCTGGGGGATGGGTACCCCAGCCAGCAGAGAGTTACCAATGGTGCCCATTATAGGAAGTGATATTAAATGCCCTTCTTTGTGTGTTAAAAAAAAATATTTGAGAAATATTGTTTTGGACGAATTTAGTCTATCAACCTGTGGGAAAGAAAATGAGACCTTTAACACCACTGTTTCCTCATTTCATTAGACAAAGGCAAATCCCACATGCAAAAAGAATTTTATTCCCACAAGAGAAAAAGTGTCACCATAGAAAGGAAGCAAACTGCAGAAGATGTTCTTAATGTTCTAAATTTAAGCCTTAAGGCCCTATCTAAGGCGTCTCGGAACTGTTTCCTGGATTGGGGCAAACAACTCTAGGGGTGTGGGGTGTGTGGGCTATTAGGGGGGACCTTGAAACTTCAAGATAAGCATGACACATATTTGTGAAGTCTTAATTTAAGCTCAGTTAAATGTTTTAAAACTTTTTTATGACTATAAATATAACAGAAAAATTATAAAATTCATGATAAGTATGAACTTTTGAGATGAAGAATAAAATTACAAAGAGATTTCAGATTTTGGATCATCGCTTTGGACCACAATCCCAGACTCTTAGAGGTTCTTGTTCATTGGCCTCTGCAGTTAGACATTCCAGGAGAAAATGATGAAAATCAGCAGTTAGAGAAATTATTCTTCATCTTTCAGAAGGGTCCAGTTGGCATGGAAAAACTGGGCTCTGAGTCCTCTAGGGTCTGAGCAGTTTGCTGGGAGCTGACATTCATCCAACCAATAGTCTTAGTCACCAATCCTAAACTACTAGAACTGTTCAGTTGGGCAACAAATCATTATTAAGCACCAGCTAGGTGCCAGTGAATATTCAGGATCTCCTCCTGAATATCGATTGGAAGGACTGATGTTGAAGCTGAAGCTTCAGTACTTTGGCCACCTCATGTGGAGAGCTGACCCATTGGAAAAGACCCTGACGCTGGGAAAGATTGAAGGCAAAAAAAAGAAGTGGAGAGCAGAGGATGAGATGGTTAGAGAGCATCATGGACTTAATGGACATGAGTTTGAGCAAACTTTGGGAGATAGTGAAGGACAGGGGAGCCTAGAGTTGGGTCTCAAAGAGTTGGACATGACTGAGCAACTGAACAACAACAGCAAAGGTGCCAGCACTGGGGATACAGTGGCGAACAAGACAGGCAATCCTGCCTAATGGGCCATGCCGGTCAGGGGATTTGGACCTAACCAAATAAATAATGCAGAGTCATCAGAGAGCCTAGACCTTTCCCACTTTCTGCCTCTCAGGCTCATGTCAGGAGTGCAGTGGCAGGGGTCCCCTGTGGGTGGGTGGGGACACTGGTGAGTGCTGGCCAACGACTCATGACGACATGGTGTGTGCTCCTTCTGGGCTGAGCGGTTAATGTGTGCCCCCCTGGAGCTCTTTCCCCTCTGGCACAAAGACAAGCTAAGTGCTGCATATGTGGCTGATCCATAGGCGGGGTCCCTGAGCTGAACCTCCCAGCTGACATAGCAGACGTGGGGAGTGAGAAAGCAATAAACCCTTGCTCTTTTAAGCCCCTGAGATTTTGAGGTTTTTATTACTGCACTGTAATCCAAACTATCTTGACTGATATAAAGCTATAAAGTATAATAGTATAAATATAACTGCTGTGGATAAAATGAACAAGTTGCTAAGAAAACATGACAGGGTGGTTTACACAGCCAGGGATGTTGCTTCTGTGAAGAGAGGAAATTTAAATTGGGATCTCATAGATGGAGTATTATTTCCATAATTGTTTTGCTTTACTGTAGAGGAGAATAAAGTGGCCCTGGAATCATGGAGTCAGAATAGGCAAGAAAAGTAGGGGCATAGACTTGTCTGCAGTCACACATCTAGTGTGTATAACTCTAGATGTGGACTCGGGTCCAGGCCCCCTGCAGCAGGGCTGTGACTAAGGCAAGGCCAATGAGGTGTGAGTGTGCTGCACTGGGGGAGGCCACTCTCTGGGCCTGCCCTCCACTTTCCACCCTGAGAGTGAGTGCCTCCCTAGAGGTTATGCCTGCAGGGTCCACACTTAAGGTCCACTCATTTCTCAGGATCTCTCAAGGCAGAGCTGGTGCCTGGAAGTGAGAGTCTCCTTAAATGTTGCACCCTCAGCACCTCTTGCTTCACCCTAGGCCCAGGGGCTGCTGTCTACCACTGTCCTCAGTAACCATAACATGCAAGCACATACTGGCACGAGCGGTAAAGAACCAGCCTGCCAGTGCAGGAGACGCAGAAAACATGGATCTGATCCCTCGGTCAGGAAGACCCCCTGAAGGAGGGCATGGCAACCCACTCCAGTATTCTTGCCTGGGAAACCCCACTGGCAGAGGAGCCTGGCAGGCTACAGTCCATGAGGTCGCAAAGAGTTGGACGTGACTTAGTGGCTCTAACAACAATATACAATTCTGAAGCCATTACCACTTCCATCAGCCCCACATTTCCTTGTTGTGACTATGTTCATTCCCCATTCCTACCCCCCAGTTCCAGGTTAATCACTATTTTCTATATCTATAGTTTTGCCTTTACTAGAGATTTCATATAAATGGAATCCTACATATGTAGCCCTTTGTGTTGCTTCTCTCACTTCAAGGAATGTTTTTGAGATTCAATCATGTTAATACTTACATTACAGTATTGATCTTTTGTATTGCTTCATTCCTATTCCATTGTATGGATAGACTATATTTGATCATCTGTTCACCAGCTGATGGACATTTGGATTTTGCCAGTCTTGGGCTATTGTGGCTAATGCTACTATGAACACACATGTCTATGTGTTGACACATTTTCATTTCTCTTGGGTATACACCTAGGAGAAAATTGCTGGTTTGTGTGGTGGGTGTATGTTTAGCGACTTAAGAAACTACCAAACTTTTCCCCCAAGTGGCTGTAACCATTCTGTGTTCCCACAAGCAGTGAGTATATGAATGTTCCGGTTTCCCCACATCCTTGTGAACACTTGGTATTGTTAGACTTCTTGCTTGTAGTCATTTCAGTGAATATGTGGTGATAATTTATCATGCTCTTAATTTGTATTTCCCTAACGTATGTTGTTGAATATCTTTTCGTATGTCTATTAGTCGTTCATATATCTTTGGTTAAATATTCAAATCTTGTCTCATTATTGAATTTTAAGAGTTCTTTACATACTATTTTTTTTCCTTTTTTTAAAAAAAATTGGCTGCACCGGGTCTTATTTGTGGCATGCAATGTCTATAGTTTCCTGACCAGGGATTTCTGGTTTCCTGAACCTGGGCCCCTTGTATTGGAAGTGCAGAGTCTTAGCCACTTGACCACCAGAGAAGTCCCTAAGAGTTCTGTACGTATTTTGGATTCATGCCTTTATCAGTTACATAAATTACTGTTTATATAACCTTAGTTTTTGGCTTATATTTTAATTTTCTTAGTGGTGTTTGAAGAGCAAAAGGTTTTAATTTTGAAAAAGTCCAACTTATCAATCTTTGTCTTTTATGGATCATGCGTTTGGCGTCATATCTAAGAAATCTGTCTAGTTCAAGGTCATAAAGACCTTCTCCTGTGTTTTCCTCTTGGGGTTTTGCAACTCTAGCTCTAAACTCTAAGTTTAATTCTGTGATGCATTTTGAGTTATTTTTATGTAGCCACATCTTTTGAACCCTCCTTTTGACAGATAAGGAAACCAAAGCAGAGGGGCTTAGCTCATGTTCTGAAGCAAACTAGTGATAGAGGTAAGATAGCTAGTTAGGGTCTGTTCCAGACAAAGTGTTTGGTCTTACACAGCTTATCTTAGTCTACATCTTCCAGCTTTGAGACTGCATAATTGTTGCCTCAGACCTAACTTGTTTAAAAAGTCCTTCTGAATGTCTGTGCCAAGTGGTCCTTAACAGTTCAGGTCTACTGTGTCTGTTTCTTGACTGAGTAGAAGCACAATTGCTTTTAGCATCAGTCTTTACACACTTGGAGCCACCTGAGCCCACCTCATCCACATTTCTCCTAGCTAACTAGCTTTGGCTTCTTTTGCTCCCAGGGGCTGTCTCTGCCCCTTCTAGCTCTTGAATTGCTTCCCGACACTAACATCCTATACATGGCACTTGCCACTTGGTATTGAACATTATAGCTTTGAAATCAAGGGCAGGCCAGGAACATGGAGTTGGGTGGATTTCCCAGAGGATGCTGGAGGGAAAACAGCTGTCGACTTCCATTCCAATTTGTCAAGCAAGGCAGCTGGAATTTTTAGGTCATTCAGGTTCCTGGGATCTCTTGGGGAGAGGGAAAGTCAGTGCAGAGGGACCTGTGAGGAAAGAATGGGCCAAGGGGACTCTAAGATTCATAATTGTTACTCATTTAAACCCTTGCACAGCTGATGGTTTATCATCTTACGGTTTTGGTCCAACTGTAATATCTGTTCTTTTCATCTGATCCTAAAAAGACTGCATCAGCAATTATCTGATTCTTGATTTTAAAATTCTATTCAAGTTGTAGTTTGACAACAGTAAGCTGGAAGCAACCTAGATGTCCATCTTTACCAGAATGGAAAAGGGATTTCTGTTGGAGGCAGAATGTTCTACACTAGATAGATATATCATATCAGGTATGCATACACATGACAGCATGGATAGACCTTAAATATACAGAGTACAAAAGGAAAGAGTGTAAGATCTAGAGCATAACCTGAATAATATGAATAAAAATATAAACATCTTTCAAATAGCAATTCATTTTCTTACAAATTCATGTACTTATATCAGGCCATATACCAGTCACATAGAGAATATGTTTAGTGTGCAGAGGAGTATTGGGGAAGGGGGGTCTGTATTAGTTTTCTATGGCTGCTGAAACAAATTAACACAAATTGGACAGCTTAGAACAATGCAACTGTATTCTCTCAAGTTTTGGAGACCAGAAGTTCAAAGCCAGTATCACTGTGCTGGAATCAAGGTGTTGGTTCCACTGGAGGCTCTATGGGAGAACCCGTTCCTTTCCTCTTCCACTTCTGATGGTTGCTGGCATTCCTTGGCTTGTGGCCACATCATTCCAGTCTTCAAGGCCAGCATCTTCAAATTACTCTGTTCCATCTTCACATCACCTTCTGTGTGTGTTAGATCTCCTTGTCCCTCCCTCTTTTGAAGTTACATGTGACTGCATTTAGGGCCCACCCAAATTATCCAGGATATAATCTCATTTTAAACTGATTTTAATCACATATGCAAAGATTTTTTTTTTTTTTTTTTGGCCATATAAAGTAACATTCACAGGTTCTAGAGCTATCTTTTGGGGAACCAGTCACAGGGTCCTTTTATTATTTTTTATACATCTTATCCAGTCTCTCAGAAAATTATGTCAGCTTAACTTTCAAAACATGTTGAGAATTTACCAACTTCCACCACCTCCATGGCCACCAGCAATCCTAGTTGAAACTGCCGTCACGTCTCACTGGTCCCTTGGTTTACCCCCTCGCTTCTCTACAGTATGTAACCTACGTATCAGCCCGAGTACCTCTTTTAAAACCTCAGTCAGACCATGATTCTTCTGCTTCTCATTTTTTTCTTACTTTGTGTTATTTCCTCTTTATAGCACTTATTCACCAGTTGTCATATATTTATTGTTTATTTGTTTACTATCTATCTCCTCAATGAGAAGCTCTGTAAGAGCACTTGGTCTAATTTATTCCCAACAGAAAAGAACAGTGCCTAAAACATTGTGGAATACAGTTTACATATCTGCTGTCCCGTCACCCCAAGGGAAACATGAATGAATCTAGAGCCCAACATTATATAGCAGGGCAGATAGCTTTATCTTCAGTCCACATCGAGTCCTCTGGCTGTTTAGTGGAGAGGTCCCAAGAGTCTCCCCTCTGGGGGCCTGAATGTTCAGAGCCGTGCAACTATGTAAAGGAACTGTGAACTTTGAGGTTAGGGTGACTTTGAAGTCCTAGTTAGACATCTCCCGGGTGGATTATCTTGAGTGAGTTAAACCCTCTGAGCCTTAGTTGTCTAATCTGCAAAATGAGGATTGTAATTTCTATCTGGCAGGATAAGTCGCAGGGTTAGAAATAATAAAGCCAAGGCACTTGCCGTTCTGTTTTATTCCTGGGTGATCCTTCATTCCACCAGACTGTGAGACCCATGGCTTTATGGTAACACTAGGATCAAGTTAGGCATCTCAGTATCTGGGAAGGTGTGCCTGTCCCATCCTCTGTGAGGGGCTCCCTTTCCCAGAATCTGGGAGAGGCATGGAATATTTTCTCTCACAAATCTTCCAGAAGAAGCTCACCCTGCTGACACCTTGACTTTGGACTTCTAATCTCCATAACTATAAGGGAATAAAGTTCTTTTTTTTTTCAAGCCACCCAGTTTGTGGGAAACTGTTTTGCCAGCTCTGGGAAGCAAACATGGTAATCCTTTAGCCAATTTCTCTTTCCAAGTAACAGATACACAGGTTGTACTAACTTCCTTTTACTCACAGGGGCTATTTGTTCACTGTTAGAGGTGCCCTGTGATATCCAGAATGTTTGGAAGCTATGTCCATAATGGCAAAGTAAAATGGAAGTTTAAGATAATCCTTCGGTTGATATATGAAAAAAAACTAACATTTACTGAACTAGGCTCTGTCTTAAATGCTTACGGTCGTTATTGTATGTAATCCTAACAATATCTCTACAAGGGAGGCACTGTGATAGCCCCTTTGTATAAGCTTGGAAACTGTTGTTGTTCAGTTGCTAAGTCGTGTCCGACTCTTTGCGACCCCATGAACTGCAGCACGCCAGGACTATCTCCTGGAGTTTGCTCAAACTCATGTCTATTGAGTCGGAAACTGTAGCAGAGTTAAGTAACTGAGAGGATGATAACTTAGATCTTTCAAAACCCTAGGTAATCATGCCTTAAAGGTTGGATCCTGACTGGAAGTAGAAACCGATAACATCTTTATGTGTGTGCATGCTGCATCGCTTCAGTCGTGTCTGACTCTTTGTGACCCCAATGGCCTGTTGCCACCAGGCTCCTCTGTTCATGGGATTCTTCCAGGCAAGAATACTGGAATGGGTTGCCATTCCCTTCTCCAGGGGATATTCCCAACCTAGGGATCAAACCTGAGTCTTCTGCATTGGCAGGCAAGTTCTTTACCTCTACTGCTACCTGGGAAGCACAAACTTTTTAAAATTCTTCACATTTCCCCCTTTCATTGTGTAGAGAAGGCTAGAAAGTTCAAGGTTTCCTCTAGCCAACTTTTAAAGTTAAAAAAAATGAGTTGAATAAATCTAAAATATTCCTTAATATTCTTATTCTATCCAAAGGCTTTCTCCTAAGAGAAGCCAAAGGTGCTCCATAGATCTCACTGATACCTCATCTGATTAAGAAAATATTATCCTTCCCCACAGGAAGGCTTTTGTCAGAGATGGGGAAAGATAACTGAACTGGCAGGTCAAAGGCTCAGAGATTCATTACCAAGATAAATAGGAAAAATGGAAGGAACTTGGGGGCTTCTTTGGGACTTCCGAGGGTTGGCGGGGCAATCATTCTTTCTAGTGTAGCTGCACATCTTTGCTCTGTTCAGAGAATGAAGACCATTTGATAATCCTGATGTGCAGTGGGTTACCCAGTGGATTATTTTCATAGCTAACACCTTTAGCATCTTTCCTTTTTCTTTAATCCATGTTGATTTAAACAAGGTTAAAGCCAAGGCCAGTGAGTAGCTATAATCTCAGTTCCAGTCACTGCTTTGTTACCAGTTTGAATGAGAAATAAGCATACATCTTTGGTCTCTCACTATTGAGAGTCTGTCTTTTCCTACTTCCGGGATCCCCCATTCTGGTGATAGTCTCAGGGCTTATTCAGCTCACACTGTTAATCCTGGCTATAATCTCTTTGTGTAGAGGAAACAAAAAATTCAGGTCCCTACATCTATTTGGTCCTTGCAGCTTGGGGCCAGTGGCTACTCTGGAGCTGGGCTTGACTGGTCTGCTTGCAGGAGGGTTGAGAGCCCAGAAGCTGGGGACTGGGCCATGGCCCCTTTATTGCTGATGTCACTGCATGGTGGTGTCATGTGTGGAGGGAAGCGTGCTGATGGAGTCAGGTGGGAGAAGTGCAGGAGCCCTGGGTTACTCTCTGCCCAGGCCTGTAGTCTTTCCCATCTAGTCTTAGGACTGTTCCCTGTATGTACCCTCACCCTTTACTCTCCCGGCCCCCTGGAAATCCTTCCTCTTCTATTGTCAAGGACTGCCACTAGGCTGACCTCTGGGGCTGAAACCAGTACTTCTCCAGGGTACAGTTAATCAGAATAATCCAAGATATGGGATGTGTGCTTTGGTCTGGGCAAGTGGTAGAAAATAAAACTGGATGGACAGTGTGCAGCCAGATCTGAGTAAAGCTGAGGTGCCTGGCCCAGGGCTCCTGTGAGGGTTTTGAGCTGGGAGAGAGCCATCTGTCCCAAAACCTACCTCTACTTACAGCCACTACAGCCTGTGTTTCAAAGATGTTGATTTTTCTAGCAGTATCCCTGGGTATCAGAGGCAGGAAGGTGGTGAGAGGGGAGTTACTGTGCTCACCCCTCCAGATGCAGCCTGGGGAGCCTTCCTGGGGTCTCCTCCCCTCAGTCACATGTCCCCTCTATTTCCAGTGCTATAAGGGAGCTGGAGACTGGAGGTCTCTTAGCACCTTGATAGTGTCTGAGACTCCCCCCATCTACTGAGTCAGCTGGTGACTACACTTCCTCACCTCTGTTTATTCTTCCTTCAGCCCCTGTTCCAACCAAGGGTGTGTATTAAAGAAGGAGTTTAGAAGGAACGCCACCTTAATGATTTCCTTTCAAGTTTCATGGAGGCAGACTAGGGGGTCAGAATCCTAAGGTTTGGGGTGCCCTGCTGACCCACCTTGGCACTTCCCCTCCCTAAGACTCAGCTTTCTCATCTGTAAAATAAATGGGTTAATCACGTCTACTCCCAGAGGTACATCCAGCTCTACTATTCGATGATTCTGGGTTTGTAAACTCTGCTTACTCATTTAATATTATTTTCTGAAAACTTGATGTCTTGATTGCAGTGTCCTCTCCTTTCTGTACACTGATGGGACAGAATGGCATTTTAATCACCTTGGCGTGAACACATTTTAGAGTAGTTTTTATCCCAGTGAATCTTCAGAGTACCCTAGAGAAGCACAAATTTGAAATAAATTATACTTTTCAAGGTGCCTCTCTCCTCCTTCCATGCTTCTGTTTATTATTCATGAGTGTGTCTGTTTACACATGAGTGTGTCTGTTTACACCTGTCTTGGGCCTGTCTGTCTGCTTGAGGCCAGAGGGATTCAGTGATCCGGAAGTTCTGGATGCTTCTGGAAACGGGTTACAACTCTGCTCCCTGCTTCAGAGGAGAGGCTGAGTGGGGAGTCCCCGCCTGGGTCCCAGCCACCTCATTTCTCATCTCTTGAGCCCTAGGTCTCTTGGGAGATGGCTCTGCCACTAACCAGCCAGGTGAACTTGGGCAAATTACCAGCTTTTATGCCTCAGTTTCCTTGTGTGTAAATGGGGATCATAACAGTATTTACCTCCTAGGATTCTTAGACACTTCCTGCCTCAGAATCATCTGAAGTATTTGTCTGAAATCCAAACTCCTGGGCCCCAGGTAAGGCATACTGAATCAGCACCTCTGGGAATGGGGTGCAAAATCTGGATGTTTAACAGCTCTTCTACATGACACTTTCATATGATGCAATTCAAGAATCCGTCCCTTCAGTATATGATGCTTCTCAGCTTTCATAGCTTTTAACCTGCACCAACTTACTTAAATATCACCTTGACCGTGAGAGGTAAATAGAGCCCCCTCCTTTCCTTCTTGTGCCCAGGAAACTTTTGTCCGAGGTCACACCATATCTCTAAACCCAACACCCAACATTGCTGTCCATTTTCCCTCCTTTTGCTGAATCTTCTTGCAGGAAAGGATGGAGGCTAGTGTATACCCCATCAGAGAATCTGGCTTGACTTCATTTCTTTGTGTTTAGTGGCTGAGATTCGTTGCTGCTGTTTGGCAGATAGACATCATCTCCCTTTATAAATGTTTTTATCTGCTGCTGCTTTTATCTTATCAGACCCACAGTATGTCTTCGTCTTTCTGCTCCTGAAGATAATTCCCACATTGCTGTATGTCATAAATGTCATCTCAGTCACGACTCAAAATAACAAATGGGTTTGTTTCCAGTGTGGAAAGAAATCTGGCGGCACCTTCCTTAGGTAGAGCTTGCATTCTGAGCTCTCTGAAATTCTGCTCCCTGCCATGCCCTTTAAGACAGGCGACCCAACCCCTGGTACCAGTCCATGGCCTTTAGGAACTGGACTGCACAGCAAGAGGTGAGTGGCAGGCAAGCAAGCGAAGCTTCATCTTCCTCTCCCCATCACTCCCCTATCACTAGCACTGCCGCCTCCACCACCCCCCACCCCATCCTATCCGTGGAAAAATTGTCTTATAAGAAACCAGTCCCTGGGATCAAAAGTGTTGGGGACCACTGCTTTAAAGGACTTGGCTGTACACTTTGAGAGATGAAGAGGACCCGGGTACCCTGGAATCTTAGGGGGACAATGCTGAGTGCCACAGTAAAAGCAAATTGGGAGAAAATGAGGTGCTGCAGCCTAGACAAGTTGAAGCAGTGTCCTAGGGACACATGCCCACACCTGTAGAGAGGTAGGAAATTAGCCAGGATCAGGGCGCACTTACAAATCTGCAAACTGAGGAGCCCAGAAAGAAAGTTAATTGGCTTTTCATGGAGGAGAAGCCATGACTACTGCCCCCACCCCTACCCCCAACACTAACCTTTGCCTTGGGCCCTTGGTTTGCAAGAGACATCAGGTGTGCCTGCTGGAAACTGAATAAGCAGAGTCCTAGTGACTGGGATGGAGGTTGAGGATGCAAAAGTCCTTGTTGCATGACCTGGGATGCTGCAGAACCATCACTGTGGGACAGTGGGAGATGGCAAGATAGGAGTGCAGTGGGAGCACAGAGGTGTGAATCCAATAGGCTTTGACGCCTATCATTAACCAGTTATAAAATGTGTTGCTGTTTAGTTTTTCTTTTAATAAAACTCACTATGAAACTCAGTGGCTAGCATATAACTGCACACTGGTGCCTGGCTTTAGGCCTGGCTGCCCTCCAGAGGGGGAGGACTCTAGCGTGTATGGACAGAGTTAACCTGGGGCTTTTTATCATGAGCATCTCAGAGGTGTGTTTCCCCAAAGGACTGGGTTCTCTGAACGATTCCATCATAGTCTCCACCACAGCACTATTGACCTTCTGGGATGGGTGTTCATTTGTTGGGGGGAAGTCCCATGTGTGGTTGGATGCCCAGCAACTCCCCTGGCTCCCCTGCCTTCCATGGATGATGGGGTCACACACCCACCAACTCTCAGTATGTGGCAACCAATTGTCTCCTGATGCTGTCAAATGTCCCCTGGGTACCAGAGTTGCCCGTGGTTGAGAACTACTGTCATAGATGAGCAAGAGTAACATATTTTCAGCCACTTTGGGATTCAGACTGGTTATGAAAACCCAAAACCTTTCCATGAAGGTCTGTGACCAAAGAGTGATCTGGTCTGTGATCCAGAGTTTGCCAGTTTCAGTTCAGGTCAGTCACTCAGTCATGTCCAACTCTTTGCGACCCCATGAACCACAGCACACCACGCCTCCCTGTCCATCACCAACTCCTGGAGTCCACCCAAACCCATGTCCATTGTGTCAGTGATGCCATCCAACCATCTCATCATCTGTCATCCCCTTCTCCTCCTGCCCTCAATCTTTCCCAGCATCAAGGTCTTTTCCAATGAGTCAACTCTTCGCATCAAGTGGCCAAAGTATTGGAGTTTCAGCTTCAACATCAGTCCTTCCAACGAACACCCAGGACTAATCTCCTTTAGGATGGACTGGTTGGATCTCCTTGCAGTCCAAGGGCCTCTCTAGAGTCTTCTCCAACACCACATTGAATTCAAAAGCATCAATTCTTTGGCGCTCAGTTTTCTTTATAGTCCAACTCTCACATCCATACATGACCACTGGAAAAACCACAGCCTTGACTAGATGGACCTTTGTTGGCAAGGTAATGTCCTCTGCTTTTTAATATGCTGTCTGGGTTGGTCATAACTTTCCTTCCAAGGAGTAAGCGTCTTTTGATTTCATGGCTGCAGTCACCATCTGCAGTGATTTTGGAGCCCATAAAAATAAAGTCAGCCACTGTTTGCACTGTTTCCCCATCTATTTGCCATGAAGTGATGGGACTAGATGCCATGATCTTAGTTTTCTGAATGTTGAGCTTTAAGCCAACTTTTTCACTCTCCTCTTTCACTTTCATCAAGAGGCTCTTTAGTTCTTCTTTACTTTCTGCCATAAGGGTGGTGTCATCTGCATATCTGAGGTTATTGATATTTCTCCTGGGAATCTTGATTCCAGCTTTTGCTTCTTCCAGCCCAGCGTTTCTCATGATGTACCCTGCGTATAAGTTAAACAAGTACGGTGACAATATACAACCTTGCCGTACTCCTTTTCCTATTTGGAACCAGTCTGTTGTTCCATGTCCAGTTCTAACTGTTGCTTCCTGACCTGCATACATATTTCTCAAGAGGCAGGTCAGCACAGTTTAGCACAGACCTTTTCTTATCCTTTGACATCTCCTTCCTCACTGTGGTCCCTGTCACCTGGAACTCTGACCCTTCTCCACTTCCCAGGCTTTAGGACTCCTCTCCCAAGACCAGCCTGGGGCCAGCTCTTGCCTCTGCTTCATTCTATGTGCCATTTATCATGCAGCCAGACACCCTGCCTCTGCTAGGCTAGCTTCCAGAACTGGTCCCTGCATGGATTACCCGTGGCTTGCCTCAGCTTCTCCTCCTCAATGGTGCCTCCTCAGCCTAGAGATCACCCTTTTAAACTCCGCCAAGCCCGAGTCACCGCCCTGGCTGCTGAAACCCTCTGGCACTGCTCCAGAGTATGCCTCAGTGGGGAGGGGGACCCGGGACCAGTGCCAGCGTGCTGTCACCATGTACACTGGGCATCCTGGGCCTGACGTGTGCAACCAAGCCTGCCCTGGCGATCAGATCACCTGGGATGATTGTTAAAACCCAGACTCTGGGGTTGTGCCTCTGGGTGGCTTGGGGACTAGGAATCTGCCTTTTCACAGTCTCCGCAGGCAACAGGGCACCGCTGAGGTCAAGGGCGAGTCCGAGGCTGAGCTTGCTCCCCAGCAGCGCAGACTTTCATTTCTTCCCCCGAACCTTTCTTTTGCTTGGCCCTGCACTTGCTGACCTAGTTTTCTGTCCTGTTTCATATATGCCTTTACATTTATTTTGGAGATGAAAAATCTAAAGTG
Organism: Cervus canadensis; assembly: GCF_019320065.1. NCBI lineage: Eukaryota > Metazoa > Chordata > Mammalia > Artiodactyla > Cervidae > Cervus > Cervus canadensis. The sequence continues at coordinate 48,288,394 of NC_057391.1, forward strand.
AGACAGTTGTGGAGAAATCAGAAATCAGCCAGCAGAGCGCCATGTGGGTGCTGGGGTTGGAGGTTGTGGGTGGTGGGGAGAGGGTTCAGGACTATGAGTCAGAGCACTGGTTTGGGTCCTGCTTCGACACGGGCACATCTCTTCTCCTCTATAGCCTTCATTTCTCCAGTGGTTAAATGGGGTAAGATAGAAAGTTTCTATGACCTTTTTAATGTGATAGAATTCTATTCTGCCTTCAGTTGAAAACGTACTCTAACTCCAATACAAAAAGTAGCAAAAGCTCTGAAAAGTAGACAACCCCCAAATCCCATCCTCTGGCCATCTGCCTGGCTCCTCTTCTCCCTGAGGCATCATTAGAGGAATCCAGGGCTCTACAAACTCAGCATGAGGTTCACAGGGCCTGGATTCTCCCTGCCTTGGCAGTTGTAACTGGCTTACACAAGGCCTGGTCTCTGGCCTTGAGCAACCACAACTTTATTTTCCTTTCCCACCTTATGGTAAATTAAGTGGAAATGCTCTCTGCACCTCTAGGCTGAAAACTCCAGCAGGCTCTTAATTTCCAGCTCACTCTCAATTAACATGGTCATTTTTAAGTTGCAAAACATAGTTGCAACTCAGCCGTGCTTAATCCAAGAAATTAACTGAAACTCTGAACTTAAATTTTACAGCAAATCTTTATGCCTTGTCTGTCCTCCCACCCACTCGCATTTCAGTTTGCTGCTGCTGCTAAGTCGCTTCAGTTGTGTCCGACTCTGTGCGATCCCATAGACGGCAGCCCACCAGGCTCCTCCGTCCATGGGATTTTCCAGGCAGGAATACTGGAGTGGGTTGCCATTGCCTTCTCCGCCATTTCAGTTTACTAGGCAGTTTGTGATCTCTCCAGGGTCAGAGAGGAGGGAGAAAGGAGAGGTAAATGAGTGCTTGCCTGGCGCAGTTATTGAACACTTCTTCCTGTGAGCTGCTCTGATGGGCATCTCCAGCGTTCTCATTCTCATGGCTGTAACACTCCTGCAGATCCCTCCATCTGGGGGATGCAGCTCCATTCCTGGGGTTGCTGGTGGTGCTTCCTTCCTAGGAATTCTGCGTCTACCTTCAGCTCTTTGCTGCTGGGCCTGCTTTGCCCCTCCTGCTAGTCCTATTGGTCAGGACCCAGGACAGTGCTGTTGTTGTATGTTGTTCAGTCACCCAGTCGCGTCCAACACTTTGTGACTCTGTAGCACGCCAGACTTCCCTGTCCCTCACCATCTTCTGAAGTTTGCCCAAGTTCATGTCCATTGCATCAGTGATGCCATACAGCCATCTCATCCTCTGATGCCCTCTTCTCCTTCTTCCCTCAGTCTTTCCCAGCATCGGGGACTTTTCCAATGACATTCCAAGGACAATGATAGGACCCCCTGAACACTGGGCAACTCTATAGAACCCAGTACGGTTACCTTGATTCTCTCCGACAGCTTTCTCAGGCATGAGTTAGGTGGCAGCTCTCCATATCTCAGCTGCTGGGTCAACAACAGGTCAGAGTTCTCTGAGGGGTGCATGGGGTCCATCATGAGACTGGAGGTATAGAAGGAGGTGGGCACACAGGGTGGGCTTCCCAGGTGGTGCTAGTGGTAAAGAATCCTCCTGCCAATGCAGGAGACTCAAGAGTTGAGGGTTCGATCCCTGGGTTGGGGAAATCCAGGAAATGGCAACCCACTCCTGTGTTCTTGCCTGAAAAAGCCCATGGGGGCTGCAGTTCATGGAGTCACAAAGAGTTGGTCACGACTGAGCACACATGCATACAGGGCACGGCTGTATCTCTCAGCTTGGAAATTCTCTTTGCTCCACACTCTGACTCCTCTTTATCCTTGATCTGACTCAAGGGTTTCTGATTCAGGGGTTTTCCAGGGAGACATCATTCAGGGCCCAACCAGGGATGTAGATCCTTATGAGGGTTATGGAGTAAGGAATGTACTTCAGCAGTTAGAGCATACACAGTTGCCGGAGGCACAGGGGGAAGGATAGATTTGAAAAGAAAGACCATGAATCAGCCCCAGCACAGGCTGATGAGTCAGAGTTCTCAGGGAAGCCTGGAGGTTGGGCTCTTCCAGCTGCTGGAGTAGGTGTGAGAAGGAGGCAGGTACAGACCCCTGGGGAAGGGTGTCTGCTCTTCATGGCTGCTTCCTCACAGTTGGTGGCTAAGTGCCTGTGGTGGGCCTGGGGTCACTGCTGGGCAGCTGGGGTCAGCAGCTGAGAAGGAAAGCTGGACACCCAACAGGGAAAAGTGAAAATGAACTGGAATCCATTGGAGCCTGAGCCTTGGTCTACTGCCCTTAACCAACAGCAAGCATCAGTGAGCAGAGTGGCTGCTTCACTTCTACATCCCCAGACCCTCTCAGGTTCACATGTGATAAACTCAAATCCCGAACATTCTATAAAGTTTCCTGGAAAGTGTAGCACCTAGTGTAAAGCCTTCCCAGGTGGCTCAGTGATTAAGAATTCACCTGCCAATGCAGGAAATACAGGAGACACAGGTTCGATCCCTGGGTTGAGAAGATCCACTGAAAGAGGAAATAATGCACCCCAGTATTCTTGCCTGGAGAATCCCATGGCTAGAGGAGCCTGATGGGCTACAGTCCATGGGGTTGCAAAGAGTCTGATAGGACTGAGCAACTGAGCACAGTGTAAATAAACTGACACTAGAACAATCCAGCACAAGGAGTTATGGAGCTAGCGCTTTTTAATTTTTTTTTTTAATCTATACTTTGCTTTTTACGCTCACATCTGTTCTATCTTGGCTACTGGTAGAAACTTTCCATTTTAACCTCCTATTATCCATCCTATGATTCTTCACTTCCATTTAGCACATTTAAATGCCTCCCTCAAAGAAGCAAGAAAAAAAAAACCCACAAGCCAGTGATGCACCATTTGCAACCAGCTCTTGAGGGAACCAGAGAACAGCTGGTCCCTAGCCTCCAGCCACTTTTGAAAATGCAGTCAGTGACAGAAGAAGGTCATGAGAGAAAGAAGCATATTTGTGACACACTCAGGCTGGTGACTGAGACTTTAGTCATATTTACAGAAGCTAGAAAAGGAAACTCATAACTCATGTTCACAGGGGTGATTGGTTTTATTTTCCATGTTACAAAATGTAAGACTAAATTTAAAGTCATTTGTGTGTACACTAGCCCTGAATGGAGCTGGGTAGCAGCTGTTGGGAATGTTCCAGTCAATTAATTGTGATGTTTTCTCATAGTTTGGTGGAAAGCAGTGAAGGGGGAGAATGCTGGAAATTGCTTTTAAAAATAGCAGGCTGGAGTGATGAGCCCGTCTCCCTCTATGCTTCATTGGGAGTTTCTGCAGGTGTGGCACACATCACCACCCAGCCACTGGTGTGGCAATTCATTCCAATCACTGCTGCAGGGCTGTGCGGTCTAACAGCTTGTGACTCAGTGGAGAGAGGGCTCTGAAATGTGGGGGGAGTGGCTTCTCTGGTGAGCTGTCAGAAGAGAGGAGACAGAAGGAAGTGAAGAGAACAAGAGCTCAGAAATCTACAAGGTGTGGAAATGTTCAACCTGGTATGGGCAGGTGTCGAGAAAATGTCTTACGCTCTGCCTTGGAATAGAAATGTAGTTCTCTCGGCACTAGATCCCAAGAATTCTCATACACCCAAATATATCCTCTTTGCTTATAAAATCTGTGACCTCCACACTCCCTTCATCCAGCTAAGGAAGACAATACCGTGTAATAAAAATAACAACAATATTGATAATAACCCAACACATACTGGGCACATATGTACCAGAATGACTGTTAGTACATTACATGTGTTAGCTCATTGATTTATCACAACAACCCTGTGAGCTGGGTACCATAATTGTCCCATTATCATGATGTAGAAATGGAAGCACAGAGTGATTGAAAAATGCATCCAGGTAGCTGTAAATGCAAGTTGGCTCATATAGGGATTAAAGACCCTAATTTGGAGTCCAGACCATAAAATTTGGCTTTGAACAAGTTGATTAATGTAAATAAGTTTTAGTTTTTCATCTGTAAAGTGGGAATAATAATAACAGTTTCTATCTCTTAGAGTTGTGGTGGCACTAATATACCTGGTACATATTAATAAATGGTCTACTGTTTTCGTTACTCCCTAGGATCTTTTAAGTCTTTTTCACCCTAGTTGCCCCCAACCCTTTCCTCACATATTCAACTATTCCCATCTAAAATGTGTGTGTGTGTGTGTGCGCACACACGCACACATGTGTGAATGTACCCCTGGTCACTAGGGAAGAAGGGAGATGGAGAAATGGGGCAGCTGCTCGGGACTCAGTCTAGGACTGGCAACTCTGTAATTAGCTGCAGCATCCCTGGGGTGTCATCTGCCTGCCACTTTTTGTTTGCTGATTTATTTTGATTTGACACATCAGGGCAGATGGGTGAGGGGAAGGGGGTTGGTAAGAGTCAATGTTTGGTGACATGTGAATAACACACTTGTGAATTAATCAGCCTTATCATTTTTGGCCAGTTGCCATGGCTGTGGAAAGTCATGCATCACTTAAATCAGAGAAAAAGGGCCACAGCGTATCATGGCTCTTTGCCTTCCTCATTTGAAGCTTCCTCCAAGCCTCTCTTTCCTCCCAGTCAAGGCCATGGTCTCGGGTCCTTAGGTACTACAAGTGGTGGGAGGCTTCTCTACACCTCTTGATGATGGGATGGACTTACTGTCACTCTCAGGAATTATGTACTGAGGGTTCAAAGACCAGTGAACATGTTTGGGAAGCAACAAAATTACTAACATTTTGTTCTGCCATGTAAATGCATTAAAAAGAAAATAAAAACTACCAATATTTATAAAAGGGCATTTTAATACCAAAAAGTAGGAAGGACATAATTTTAGAGTAGAGGATAGGTCTTTAAGTGGGAGAAATTTAGTTTAACAAAAAAACTCTGTCATTTTTTTTTTTCTCATTTCACTGATGACTAGTGAAAGCCTGCTAACAAATTGACCACATCATTAACATAACCAAGCTTCCCTAGTGGCTCAGTGGTAAAGAATCTGCCTGCAATGTGGGAGACCTGGGTTCAATCCCTGGGTCAGGAAGATCTCGTGGAGAAGGAAATGGCTGCTTACTCCAGTGTTCTTGCCTGGAGAATCCCAAGGACAGAGGAGCCTGGTGGACTACAGTCTTGGGATTACGAAGAGTCAGACTCAACTGAGTCACTAACACTTTCACTTTCTTTAATATAAACAAAGGCAAGAAGACAGAAAACACTTGAAATAGAGCTTCATTTGGAATTCCAGTGGATGTGATTTTGGGAGACACCAGGGCAGAGCAATTACCTATTTAGTGCCTCGGTATTTTCAATTATAAAAATGGATACATCAATTCCCATCTTGCCTACTTCTCAGCATGATTCCAAGGATTAGATTAACTAGATAATATGTTGTTCTTGTTGTCACCAAGTTATGTCCGACTCTTTGAGACCCCATGGACTATAGCCTGTCAGGCTCCTCTGTCCATGGGATTTTCCAGACAAGAATACTGGAAAGGGTTACCATTTCCTTCTCCAAGGGATCTTCCCAACAGAGGGACTTGTCTCCTGCTTGGCAGGTGGATTCTTTACCACTGAGCCACCTAGGAAGCCCAACTAGATAATACAGGTGGCAGCACATGCTAGTGTCTTAGCATATTTGGGAGATCCTCTAGGGTAGCAGCTCTGTGTCTTTCTTTGGCATCTCCAGTGTCTGTTGCACAGAAGGTGGTTAATACAAATTTCCTGAATGAGTAATAAAGCAAGTCAAAGCCATGACCACAAAAGCAGGAAATCCAAACCAGACAGGAGGGAGGGCACTCCCAGGACAAGGGGCTGCTTACCTGTACCTCCTTCCCCTTTCCAGCCACTGCACATTCTACTTATTCATAAAGGCTAGATTCAGCACTAAGCCAGAGTCTTAAATCTCCAGCAAATTCCATCTGTTATCTCTGAAATCCAGTTAATTTTCTTTTCCATGGGGAAGACCTTTCAAGCAGTGACTATTATTAGTATTCGTGACGCACCCGATTAGGGTATTGTCTTTGGAGCTGAATTGTCTACATTCAGATACTGCCTCCTCCACTTATGAACAGCATGCTCTTTGGCAAGTTACTTTACCTCTCTGTGCGTCAGGTTCCTTATTTGCAAGTGGAGATAATAGCAGAACCCTCCTCAAGAGATTTTTATGGGGATTAGATGAGTTAGTACTTGGCGTCCTGCATGGCACTTTGTAGGCATTTAGTAAACATTAGTCTGTGATTATTAATGCTCAGAGGCTGCAGTGAGACCCCTTCAAAAAATGGGGAATAAATTATCCTTTGAGGGTCCAGTTATGGGTAGATTTTGAGAGACATAGCTTGGCTCCCAGGTTTCTGAGATTTGAATAATTGGATTGAATATTTTTGTGCATTTAAAGATAGGTGATGTCGGTCAGTCACAAGGGCGTGATCACCATGGAAGCTAGAAAAAGGAGAGGCCCTGAGACAAAGGTGATTTTGCCCACCTGAGCTCTCCCTTGGTTGGTGTCTGTGCCTGGAGCATTAACCATCATCTTGTAAGGCTTCCCAAACGACTATGCAGTCAGACCCTGCAATGGGGATAGTTACCACCTTTCAGCTGCCAGACCCCTCTCTGTCCTGATTCAGGGCCACAAAACACCTTTCCACAGCCCATGAGTGGATTTCTGTCCCAGATCTGTCTTCAGGAGGAGAATGACTTTAGGCATCAGCCACGTGATCATAGTCAGTTATCCTCTTTGTGTCTACCCTAAGACCAAAGGTCAGGCCATGCGTCACTGTCAAGTCCTTGAATGAGTACCTGCCACACTGGGAAACTTCTTAGAAGACAGGTGTCAGTCTTATACTTACTTTGACCTTCTATAGGCAGAAGTCTTTCTCTGCCAGCTGACACATAGACAAAGGGGCAGCTCCCGAGTCCAGAAATGGGCCATCATCCAACAAGCTGTGTGCATGGCCCACGGGGATGGATACTGAGCACCCTGAGCAGGACAGATCCACTTAGACCCAAAGCACCAAGTGACCCAGAGCAAATAACTCTGCTGCTGAGCCTGGAAGGTGCCTCTGAAGACTCAAAGTGCTTCATAAGAATTTACTTAGGAGGTGAAACAAGCCACATCAAGCCTTTGTTTGTCCTGGAACAGGAGTGACTAGGACCGTGGCTTTGACTTCACCTGTGTTGCAAATAAAAGATGACCTTAGTGACAGGACTGTAAACTAGATTACCTTGCACTGGCCTTTAAAACGTTTAGATTCTGAAGCCAGAATTAGGTCTTAGTGGTTGAGTGTGCCGTGTGCTCAGTCGTGTCTGACTCTTTATAACCCTATGGACTGTAGCCCATCAGACTCTCCTGTCCATGGAATTCTCCAGGCAAGAATATTGGAGTGGGTTGCCATTTCCTCCTCCAGGGCATCTTCCCAACCCAGGGATGGAAGCCGTGTCTCCTCTGTCTCCTGAATTGCTGATGTATTCTTTACACATTGAGCCATGTTGAGAAGCAGCCGAAAAGGATCAGAGACCTTGCTTCTCTTCTGCCGTCACTCAGGCTGCCATTTCAGCACAAGGGAATGCACAAAACACCTTTCTTTCCTGTCTCTGGCAAACACCCTTCCTCCAAAATCCAAAATAGAGCTGAAGGAGCTTGGAGAAACTGGTTCAGTGGTTGTCCGCCTTTTCACCATCCAAACCCCTTTTCATAGTTTATTCTGTGGGCCCTGTGTTTTGAAAGATTTTTGTCTCCCAGATAAATAGCATTTAACAGGTAATAATAAGATAATTGGGCTTCCCAGGTAATTTGGTGGTAATGAATTTGCCTGCCAATACAGGAGACATGATTCGACTCCTGGGTCAGGAAGCTCCCCCAAAGAAGGAAATGGCAACCCACGCCAGTACGTTTGCCTGGGAAATCCCATGGACAGAGGAACCTAGCAGGCTGCAGTCCATGGCATTGCAAGAGTTGAACACAACTAATAACAACAACAATAAGATAATTAAACAAAGGCTAATATAATTGCCAAGCTGAAATTTTGAATTTGCAAATAATTATGCTGAGTTCATCTAATTCCAGTCCAAAGAAACTTGATGTTTTTAAGCAGTCTGGGGTTGCCTAATCTGGTGATTACAACTTTGGGGAGGTTTCCTGGCAGAAAGTATCCAGAGGAAGCCCAATGACAGTTTTCTAGCCTCTCTGGAGGTCTGAGGGCCCTCTATCGAGAAGTATCAATCTAATGTCAAACCTCACTTTTCAAATGAATTCATGTGTTTGTTACATTGAGATAAACGGACACAAAGCTGACCTTTACATCTTTACATATACCTGTATATGGCATCTCTGCTACAGTCCATGGGGTGGCAAAGAGTTGGACATGACTGAGCTACACAGCACAGCACATTACATATATTAATATTTATATATATAATATGCATAGAATGCATAAATGCTATGTCCTTCATGTTTGAAGCACACAAAAATGCAAATATTATTCCATATCAGGATAAAAAATGACATGCAGTTATTCAGCTGTCACATACATGAGTTTGAATGGCCACGCTTCCCAGTCTGGAAAAGTGTACCACTTTGCCAGATAACCACCCAGCATTTTAAGAGAAGAGACCTCTGTTATTGCTCTCTGTAAGCCTGCTCTTCATTTGGTTTTGAGCCAGGTCACCATTGCTGCTTTCAGGGTACCTGGTATGTCCCCCTCTCTGGGTTGGGGGTCCAGTCCAGATCATGAGATTTCCTTCCCACCTGAGAGACCCTTCTGCATTTCTGGCTCCCCTGTTCTGTTCTCCTTAACTTTCCTTTACCTGCAAATTGCTCTTGGTGACATGATTTATTCTCCTGCCACAGATGGTAGGACTGTTTAACACCCATGTCCAATAGTTCTCCTTATAGAATTCCCTTCTTGTCAGCTGCTTTGTCTCTCAGGTTCAGGTTCTGTTTTCCTAGGTGATTAATTATTCCTGCTAGATCTATCCTTTGGCATCTCCAGGGTCTGTTCTGAAAATCTGTCTTGAATGCTTGTGTTTGGCTTATGCCTTGGGTATCAGTAAAAAAAACTGCTCACCTTCTGCAGTGGAGATGGGTCACAAGGGACATGGATAGGCCTCCTTGAAGCTGGCGTTCCCTAAGGAGTCACCCCCACTTTGCTCATTTCCTTCCTTCCTTCTTCCCATTGGCTTGTACAGAGCATCCTCAGCTTACCAATCATGGTGGGGATGTGGGATGCAGCCTTACTGTCTGTGCAGTGCTCTCTCATTTGAGGAGCAGGGGAAAGGGCACCATATGTGGGTCTGCACTGTGGTTCATGAAGCTTTTAGACAATTATGGGGCCTCTCTCTGGAGCATCAAATTTACTAAATATTTCAGAAGGGATTTTTTGTTGTTGTTGTTAAATCAAGGACTGATCCATTATGGGAAAAAATTTTAAATTAGCATAATTTTAAAGATAAATATAAGATCTCAAAGGCATCTTTGGGCTTGTGAAGAACTTCTTTGCACCACCCTCCCATTCCCTACTATTTGCCCCCACCATTGCGTGCGCGCACGCGCACACACACACACACACACACACACACACACACACACACCCTAACCAGCCCCAGGGAGATATTTACAACCCCAGCAACAGGCTTAGGGTCCTTTGGGTCCAAGGAGGTAAAGGAACCTCTTGATTCTGTTTATCTTATTATCCAATATGGAAAGTCTGCAGGCAAGTTTAGTTTATAGTGCAGACTTTTGAACTGGGTCCTTTTCATTAGGTGTCTCTGACAGGCATCTGACAGCAATTACCTATCCAGGGACCCAGGTCACCCACTGACCCCTCCAAATCTTCACTCGAAGCCAGAGAGGCGACTCCTCTTCAGTGGTGTTTAAATGTTTTGAAAATCATGTCTAACACCAAGTAGTCTTTATTCTTAACTGTTCATCCTATTAGATGACCTTAAATGCCTGTCTGTTTTTTTGTGAATGTTTCTAGGCCCCCTTCAGATCATCACATCTAATTCCACACAGAGTTGGGGTCACCTCTCCCATCACTGCTGGTAGACCAACAAGCAACACCATAATTCAGAACATGCCCTTCTAGTTGTGAAATCTGGGCATGTTCCCTAACCTTTCTTTGCCCATTTCTTCATCTGTAAAATGAGGCCACCGATAGTTCATACTTCACAGGGTTGTTATGAAGTGGGCCAAAATATGTAAGGCACTGAGTGACCTGCCTGGCACATTGGAAAGTTTCCATAAATATTCCCATACTTCAATAAATGCGTATTGAATATGTACTGGTGGAAAACATTTCATCTCCAAGGAATACCTTTATTGTTTTATACCCATGTGCCCCAGTTTAGCAATCAATGCTATAACATAATTCCATTAGCAGGGTTGGAGTTACCTATTTTTAAAAAATCAATCCAGTTTTAGCAGAGGGCTGGGAATCCTTAGTGATTTCTCCTTCCTCTTTAGGATTTTTAAGGTTCATTTCTATTCCTTTTCTTCTGGTATTCTGTTTATTATCTGCTTCTCAGAATGCGTGTGTGTGTTTATATGTGTATGAGTGTATACTACTTCAATATATATCAAATTTGCTTAATTTCTTATATTTGTGAAAGACTTATGGATCATTAATACTTCAAAAGATTGACCTCCCTCGGTCCCTGTGTATTTTTCTTGGACACAATGGCAAGGTTCCATCAAGTCTAATCTACTTAGTGACACAAGGACTTTGGGACCTCATGTAACTAGAATTTTCTCTTTAACTCTAGAAGGTATGTTAAACCAGCCATTTATATCTTCCCTGTTAGTAATTATTTCTCTTTTGGTCCTAAGGCTGACTTGACAAATTGTATGATCAGGCCACCCAAGGTGGCTGACCTCTTGCTCTCTGTACATTCCCTCCTCTAACTGTCCCTGCCTCACCCACACCTTACTCACCTGACTTTCCCTCTCAATCATAGAGTCTAGTCAGGAAATACCTATGTCCTTGCCCCCAGCCCCGGATAGTGATTGTTCTAATCTTTAGATAAGAACTGTCCCTACTATGATAGTTCGTGAGGAGCAGTGATGCGCCTCAGCAGGTTTCCCTGGCAACTGATGAGCCAACCTGACTTCAGTCCCCTCTGTAACTGGTAAGCGTCCTTCTCCCCTGTTAGCAAAGACTGCTGCCACGTCCTGCCTGCAATCCACTATCCATGAATGCGTGTCACTCCAGGATCCCTTTTGCTTTGGATGTGTTGTTGCTCAGTTGCTCAGTCGTGTCCGACTCTCTGCGACCCCATGGACTGCAGCACGCCAGGCTTCCCTGTCCTTCACCATCTCCTGGAGCTTGCTCATACTCATGTTCATTGAGTCGGTGATGCCATTCAAACATCTCATCCTCTGTCGTCCCCCTCTCCTCCTGGTAGCAAAGACTGCTGCCATGTCCTGCCTGTGACCCACGGTCCATGAATGAGTGTTGCTCCAGGTTCCTTTTTGCTTTGGGTGTGTAAGAACCCTCTAACCATTTAACCATTAATGTCTCTGTCACTGACTCCAAGCTTTTTCTTCAGTCTTGAGGCCGGGCAAGTACAGGGCCTGCAGGCCTCTGGAGTGCAGCCCAACACAAGTGGATTAGTTCATAGAGTTGGGTATTCTGTATTTTGGGAGAAAGGAAAAAAGGCCTGTTACAGTAAAATCTTCCTTTCCCTTAACTAGGGAAATATGTGTATCTGTGAGTCCTTATTCAATTCCTTTGTCATTTGGGGCCATCTTTTTTTCTTCCTTTTTTTTTTTAAATAAAGATTTGTTTATTTATTTTATTTTTTGGCTATGGTGGGTCTTAATTGCCGCATGGGGGCTTTTTCTAGTTGCAGTGAGTGGGGACTACTCTTCTCATGGTGCTTGGGCTTCTCATCGTGACAGCTTCTCTTGTTGCAAAGCACAGGCTCTAGAGCACAAGCTTCGGTAGTTGCAGTGCACGGGCTCTGTAGTCTCAGCTTGCCGGCTCTAGAGTGCTGGCTCAGTAGTTGTGGCGCATGAGCTTAGTTGCTCTGCAGTATGTGGGATCTTCCCAGACCAGTGTTCCTTGCATTGCTGGGTGGATTCTTAACCACTGGACCACCGGGGAAGCCCTAAGGCAAGGCTTCATTGGGGCCCCTCCTGCATCAGGGTTGAGTGAGAACAAACAACAGGTTCCCTTGTTTGGTTGCTCCCTGAGCGGTGGGGTAAGCTTGTTCCTGATATGGGGTGAGGGTGGAGATATGTCCAGGGGTCAGGCTGGAGGGGTTTCTTAAGTGGTTTGTCCATCCCTTAGGTGGGATTGTGTGCATGGGTCATGCTCTGTATTTACTCTGGGCTCTTTAGAAGTGACAGTTGGGGTTTATGGTCTCTATATCTTTTGTCCGGAATTTGCCCTAACTGTGCATACATACACGCATTTCTTTTTAGTCCCATATAGTTTTTTTGTATTTTGTTGCTCAAGGATAGGTGTGTCCAGGTGCAAGCTCTGTAGCACTGTAGCAAAGGGTCCCAGGGCTCAAGCCTGTCTCATTCACCACTGAGAGATTCTACACCCTTCTTCTTAAGAGGTGAAGGGCCAAAAGTCTCTTCTGAAACTTCTTCCTGCTGGACAGGGCCTGGGGGACCATCTTTGTGGGTTGTTGTTTTTTTTTATGAGTTTTAAAAATTTTTTATTTATTTTTAATTGGAGGATAATTGCTTTACCATACTGTGTTGGTTTCTGCCATACATCAACATGACAGGGACCATCTTTCTTAATGAAAGATTCTGCCTGTGTCTGTTTCCTACTAGCTCTATCACTTCTAAGTGGTTAGGGGGTTTAAAACCAAACTCCCTCCATTGTGCTGGTCACCAGAGCCATTGTTATAATCTGGATTTGAATACCTCTTTCTTAAAAGGGATCATAAAAGAGATTTGATTGAGACTGACTAGTTTAATGACTTTGGAGCCCTCTATTCTCCATTTAAGCTTTCAACTGGCTTGATTCAGATTTAGACCATTGATTCTTTAGGTTTCAGGTATAGAGTTTCAAACTTCTTTTTAAAGTGAACAGAACTCAGTATGATTCTTCACTGATTTATTTTCCTTTAACATAGGATAGATGATATCACTTTCTTTGTGATTGTTTTTATACACCTCTGCCAACCAAGCCTTCTGATCAAGATACAAATAACAGAATGTTATTGATATAAAGAGATTAAAGATCATAAAGGTTCAATTTCTCACTTTACAGAAAAGGAATTATGAGAAGTGAGGTGACTGGGTCAGAGTCACAGCAGATTATATTTCCTATAATTTTTTGATTAAATCCATACTTCTGAGCCACTTGTGTTTAAGTTAGAGAAGTGGGCAGGGGGAGAGAAAGATATCAAAGTCAGTGTCAGAAAGTGAGCTTAGACATTGTGTGAACAGGGATGTCAGAATGGGGGACCAGATGTCGCCAGATCATCCAAACCAAATGTGAAGTGCAACCAGGAGACACAGGTGAGAAGTCAAAGGATGGGAATTCATGAAGTCGGTCAAGTGCCAAGGGGTAGAACTGTGAAAAGAAATTGGGAGCTCTATGAGGCTTTATTCTTAATTGCATGAATTCTTTTTATGGTCTTGCCTCTTTAAAAAATAAGTTCTATTTTTAAAAAATTAATTATATACGTAATTAAGAAGTTAAATAATGCTAAAAACGCTTATAATACAAAGTAGTATCCTACACAACTCTACACCAGCTGCTAATCTTTTGCTAAAGGTAACTCCTTTGAAATTTTATTTGGTTTTTCTGGTATCCACTCTCAAATGCTTAGGTAATATTCATATATTGCAATTTTAAAAGTTTTTTTGCCAGTTTTATTGAGAAATAGTTGATGTACATCACTGTATAAGTTTAAGGTACAGAGCATTATGGTTTAATTTATATATATTGTAAAATGATTGCCACAATAGGTTTACCTTACATCCATCATCTCATACACATACAATAAAAAGAAAAAAAATTTTTAATTTATAAGTGTTATAAGAGATGAAGATTTAATAACTCAACCTCTGTTTCATCATCCTCTCCCCCAAATTTTCTTATACTTTTAATTATACCAATAATTAGTGTTTGTATCATTAAACCAATAATACTGTGATTGCATGTCTTTTCTTATATACCCTTTTGTCATTCTTTAGATTAGCAGTTGCCTAATTGCTTCTTATTTTCAGTTGCTTCATCATCTCATCTATTGTATCACCTATGGATCCATTTTTTCCTGGACACTCTTTTGCAAACCCTCTGTTTTCCAGCTTTGTTATGGGTGGATGGCTCTCTGGTCCTGTGATACAGTTATCAACCTGGGATCTTCTCTTAATGGATTTTCTAGGTTGGATTTATTATCTCTAGAATGTCATGTTTTTGCTTTCTTGGTTTACTTCTTTGGCTGGTTGGTGCACATCCTCTAGTAACTTTCTAAGAAAAAAAAGTGTCAATTTTCTGAGACTAAACCTGTCTGTATGTGTCTTTATTCTGTTTTCATACTTGACAAATTGACTGGATATAAAATTCTAGGTTGAAAATTTATTTTCTTTAAAAATTTGAAGTCATTGCTCTGTTGTTGCCTGCATTTAGTATTGCTGTTAGACTAATAAGCAACCTGAGTTTCATTTTCTTATGATTTGTCCTCCTGGAAACTTTTAGAATCATCTTTTTATTCCTGATGTTTCAAACTTCCACCTTTGGGGACGTTTTCTCATGTGTTTCCTGATGATTCAGTGGGCTTTTGACAGTTAAATGAACTGACACCAGAGTGAGATGACCCAGATTCAAGACCAGCTCCCCAGAGCTTTATATAGAATCCAACTATGGTGCTGGCTAAGTTACTAAACCTCTCTGTGCTACTATCTTTGTCTGTAAAATCACCAGGAACCTCCTGAGACCACTGTCAGATTAAAATGAATAACATAAATGCAGCATTAGAATAGTGCCTGGCACTGGGTAGCACCTCAGTAAATGTTCTTGCTCTATTGATAGAGTCATCGTCAGTATTTAGTTATGTGGACTCAGCATAGAAAAATGTGCCCAGTCCAATTATGCATCTTTCCAGGTGGGTCCAGCTGCCATCTCCTGATAGCCCTCCAGAGGATCACCTGTCACCAACCAATATTCTTCAAGGCCCTAGAGGAGAAGTTCCAGTTCTTGTTAAGCTCTTTCTCCCTCATCATCTGCTTGGCCGGCCAGGTCGTTATCTGCTTGGCTGGCCAGGCCTTCAGAAGCAACGACTCCAAGCTTCCCTGTCACTCACAGGCGTGATTTGGCCGGATTCTGCCTCATTCTTCATGCCCCCTGTCTTTCACTTCGTGCCTAGGGATTTGCTGTTCCCACTGACGCCTGAAGCTCTGGATCCACCCAACATCTACACATGCTTGTTGGCTCCCCAGGCAATGCCCACGAGCACACGGACATGCTACTGGCCTGTGTGCACTTGTCTGGATGCCATGGATCTGGCTTCTTTGGTGGCCTCTGAAAGGCCAGATGGAACAACTAAGAAGTGCAGGGAGGGAGGGTTAAAACCCCATGGGAATGTTTGGCCAGTGGAAAAGGGAGCCTACTGCCTCCTGGTTGGTTTGTCAAGAGGCTGTAAAACGACCAGGTATACTTATTACAAGCTATACTTATTACAAGTCCATGGGTAGCCTGAGCTATACTTATTACAAGTCTGTGGATAGCCTGAGAGCACGTTCTCTTGTGGTATTGGTTCTCCTCCTTTCCTGCCTTCCTCCCTCTTTTCCCTCTTTCCTGCTTTCCTAGGATTGCCCTCCCAGATGAAGGGATAGCAAGTAAACCTGTGTCTTTGGCTCCATTTTTTCAGGGAATCCAGACTAAGACACACTGACTTCAAGAACCTGGGCTCTGGAGTTGGCCTCCAGGTTTGAATCATGGTCTTGGCCTTGTTGGCCACAAGTTACCTAACTTCTCTGTGCTTCAGTTTCTTCATCTGTGAAATGGGGCTAATAATAGTGGTTATCTCAGGGTGATTGAAGATTTAAATAAATTAATACTTATAAAACTCATAGTAATCACCCAGTAAATGTTAGCTATTATTATTCAGGTCTGTGAACTTCTCAATATCAATTTTTGGTAGTTTCCTCTATTTTTCTTCAGTTCTGTATTTTCTGAAACATCTATAAAGTCAATATTGGTCTTCCTGAATTGATTCACTATGTCTATTATAGTTTCTGTGGTATTTACCAGATCTTTGTTTTTTTGTTCTATTTTGTGGGAGAGATACTCTTCTTTATAAACTAAGCCTTCTATTGAGTTTGTATTTTGGTATCATGCTGAAAATTGCCAAGATTATTTTGTTCTCCAGTTGTTCCATTTTAATCACATCCTGTTCTTTCCTAAGGAGAGAAGGAGTATATAATGTTTTCTCTGTGCTCCTGGACTCTCTCTCTCTTTGGGCTTCTCCTCTCTTGATGCTCGGTCAGCTTCCTCTTCCTTTGCCTTCGTGACGACTCCTCTCTCCATTTCGCCGTCTCTTCCTTTTTGTTCCCAGGGGTAGGGTTACCAGATTCAGCAAATACAAAGACAGGGCATTCTGTTAAATTTTAACTGTAGATAAATAACAGAGAGTACTTTTAGTATATGCATGGCTATGCAATACTTGGACATACTTATACCAAAATGTTTTCATTATTTATTTGACATTTAAATGTAACTGGGCGTCCTGTATTTTATCTGGCAACTCTATCCAGGTGCCTTTTTATTTTCTGAAGATCAAGGTAGGCTCAGTCTGTAGTACAAAACGGCTTTGTCTTCATTCCACTTCTTTTCTTAAAGGGACACACAGCTATTTACATAACATATGGCAGTCTCACACCCGTGCAATTGTAAATTAGAGCCTGCTTATTCATTGTCAGGTTAGGAACTCAACCATATTTCTCAGCTGTCTTCTGTTCCCTAGCCTCAGATTCAATAAATAAATGTGTTGTTCTAATTGTGTGTGTTGCATTTGTTCATTGTCTGTGCCACTCGCAGCCCCAGGGCAAGATACCCATCCTAGTGTGACATTGCCTCCTCCACGGTCAGCATCTCTGGTCTGCTCTTTGAAGGGTCTGGAAATAATTCTTAACTAGATCGGTGTTTTTAAGAACACTATCGTATTCTGCTGGTTTTCTCAGTTAGTAGGCACTGGCAGGTGACAGGTGTATAGGGCAGGCTTTGCTAGTGCTGTGACTGAGAACAGAACTTGATAAAGAATGTGTGTCCTAAACAAAAGCCAAATTATGATTGAACCAATTATGTGAGAAGGTACAGGAAATGAATATAATGAACCTATGTTGCTTAGGAAAGCAATTCACAAAATAACATTAACATTTTCATCTAATCCCCGTGGAGTTGTCCTTTTTAGGTCATTTCCTTAAAGGTATTCTTCTTTTCAAGTCATAAACCTGTCCCTGTTATTTCACTCCCGGTTCACTGTCAAGAACTCTCCCTGTTACATTCCTGAAGATATCCAAGGGGGTGAGCTATTAACAGGGCTGGGCTAAATATATTCTTCCTGGAGCCTCTGCTCTTTGCTCCAGAGTCAGCATCCGCTGTCAGCCCAGGCTGGTTTCCTTCCTGTTTCCCTTCTACCTGGCAGGGCAGCCTCATCAGAGACCTCAGGGTCAGCCTCAGAAGTCAGGTCGGGGAACTGAGGGACTTCTTACAGGCCTTGTCTTTTTACCTACAATACTGGTCCCACCTGCTCTGCATCACCATTCATCGGCACACACGTTATACATCTGCAGTATATTCTGCCTCGATGTAATATATAAAGCACACCCCTGACCTAGCAGTAGACTCGTGCTTAAAGGAGGATTTCTATACATGGGATGTGTACGGTTCATCAGATGACAGGGCATTTGCTTTTTTCCCCCTAATGAGAAGAATGAATGTTTTGGAGCAGAGAGTCTGAAATGAGAAGCTATGTATATATTTTTGCTCTTCCTGAGACTAAGGGATTTTCCCGGATATGGGACATTCAGTGCTAAAACTGGGACCATCTTGGGCAAACAGGCCAGCTGGTCACCGTCTGTCACCAACACCCTTCAAATTCCCTCCACCCCTCTTTCGTACTCTGGGAAAGAGGTCAGAGCCCTCAAGCTGAAGTTTTGCAAGACATAATCCAGATTTGGGGGAGTTTCACATTTAAAGCGCCATAAGGAGGAGCTAGCAATGTTTTTTTGAAGGTATTTGTGAGAAAAGGAATTTTCAGTGATTGAAGGGAAACATATAATTACATTTTTCATTTGTAAAACCCCTCTAGAGAGCTATTTTGAATGTTTGTTTATAGGTTGCTTGCCTTGATATTTCAGTAAATATCTCTAATAAGAAATAGAAAGATTTTTGGCCATAAATCTGTAAGGTTTGAACTCAGAACTACAAGCTGTAATTTTAGCAAATTCTCCATTACCCTTCTAGGCTTTGTGACCCATGGCACTCTGCCTCCACCTGGTGGCAGTGTGAGTAATTAAATCCTCACCACCTACCTCTCCTGTTCTTGGGCTTCCCCGGTGACTCAACTGGTAAAGAATTCGCCTGCAATGCGGGAGACCTGGGTTCGATCCCTGGGCTGGGAAGATCCCCTGGAGAAGGGAAAGGCTACCCACTCCAGTGTTCTGGCCTGGAGAATTGCATGGACTGTATAGTCCGTGGGGTCGCAAAGAGTCGGACATGACTGAGCGACTTTCACCACCCCGCCTTTGTGTGTGTGTGTGTCTGTCTGTCTGTCTGTCTCTCTGTGTGTTTGTATGTCCTAATGAGCTCACTTTGGGGAACTGATTGTTAAAAGTCAAACTACAAGGATGCCAATTTATTTTACATGATACTGTCATCCTTACTTGAAATGTAGGAACAATTTGGAATAAAGATTATCTTTGTATTTGGTTTATGTTTCATCATGTGAAGCTTCATAAGCCCATGAAACCTTATAAAATAATTATGTTAATCTCTTTGAAAAATAATGTTGTAAGAAAATGCCATGAAGTACATAATTTGTGAAAATATCATAAGTGTACATAGATCTTTCTTATTAGATTATAATAATCAAACAAAACTTGTAAGGGATTTATTAATCAGATATGGCTCATCATATCCATTATCACACTGAGTTCCGGTTATTAGTTCACATCAGGGGATTTAACTGAGATTCCTTTTATAAAGGAAAAAAAAATATACATCTTTTTCTCCTTTATAATCTTTTCCCTTCTTTTTGTTTTGGTAAATCTTAATCATCAGCAATAATTGCTGAAGTTCATGGGTTGTTTATCACTAATGTGCTGAGAATAGAAGACTCAAACCTCTCTTGTATGTTTTGCACTTTCTTTGGCGGAAGTCATTTCAGTTTCCTAGGGCTGGGTTTCAGGGTCTGTAATATTGAGACAGTCATTACATATGCCAAGAGGTTGGTGTGAGAGTCAAATATGGGTGTGTGTGTGTGTGTGTGTTGTTATCCTGATGTTAGTCTTAGGGGCATCATTATCACTTGCAAATTGAAGACAAAAATTCTAGATTTTACTGCCTTGCCTTTGGCTGCCTTCTGCCCTCTACTTAGATCCCAAGACTAAGTTCCCCTGAGATGTGCCCAGGAATCCTAACTTTCTCTCTGCCTGCTGATTCCCATCCTGCCAGGACTTCTCCCAGGCCCTCTTTCACACACCCCAAGCCTCTCCCTTCCCCCGCACCGGACAAAAGCTGCCAGACGGACAGAGCACCAGGCGTAATTGGGTGTGGGGTTCTGTGGGTGGGAGGGCCATGGTGAGTTAGGCTGGGATCCAGAGCCTGTGTCTGAGGCATGCTGCCACAGAGGGAACAGGTAGAATTAAGGGAAACGGGGGAGTATGGGAGTGGGGAGAATGGGAAGGATGACCCTTCCTTTCCTCCCCTCCCTTCTATGAGGAAAATAATTCTACCTCCAGGTCCAGTCTTAGGAACAATCTGATTCTAGGGACAGGAGAATTCCCTGTTTTGTTGTCTTTCTCAGCCCCCCAACTCTGCCCTCATCAACAACAGGCAAAGACAAAGGAAGGGAACATATACACTGTGACCATCTTCCACCTGCTTGTGTAACTGGTGTTCCTTCTGGAAGAGTCAAAACCTTTCACTCCCTTGAGTGAAGGTGTGAGAGGTGTTCTGGGAGCCAGAGGGCTGGGAGGGGTAGCTGAGTCAGTGCAGGGGAGCTTCAAGGCAGTTGGGGGCATCCCAGAGTGGTGAGGTCCATGCCTAGTTCTGAGGAAGCAGACTTCAGTCAGAGGAGAATGGGGTGTGAGAAAACAAACCTTTCCAAAAAAGGAAAATGCTTCCACCCAGGTCCCATCATTCCTTCTTCTGAGCTGGTCAGGCCTCTTCCCCATTCCCCACCCTAACAGCACCTCCTTGCAGAGAGGCATGGACGTTCATTCATCCAGCTTGGACGGGGTCATGTGGCTTACATTTCTGGAAAATACTGTGTGATGTCACACCTTACCTTAATAACCTAATTTTATTTTTCTCTTCATCTTGATTTCTTCTAAAATGGAAAAAAGAAAAAAAACTTGTCTCAAATCTTTGGAATGAATTGAGGTTTGCAGCATTTTGGTTGTATTTACAAGCATTTAAATTCACTGCTGTTTTTCAGGTTCTAATGACTAACTTTTCCAGTATTTTTTTTTTAAATGGCCTCTCCCAACTCTCTTCTGTGTGAACTAATGACTTAGGATTTACCTCTTGGCTTTCAATGTCAGTCCCACCCTTGGCAATGCAGTTTCTGCCAACCGTCCCCATGGCTGGAAGGCTGCCTCTCGGGTGATAGAACCTTTATTACTGTGCTGGAGTTGGAGAAGCTGCTGAGCTTTTTCCAGAAAAAGAAAAAGAAGCAGCATTTCCCTCTGCAGACACTCCTCCTACTACTGAGGCCCATGATGCTGTCTGGGCCAGAGCACATGTCACGTTTTAAACCTTCTTGAACAAGATGCCCTTCCTGTTTAGAGTCTGAGGCCTAAACCTGGTGCTGTGGGAACACATTTGGATGTTGGTTCATCCATTCATGGTGGGCACATCCGTGCTGAAGCCTCACTCTAGCACAACCAGAACTGGAGGGGGAGGTCTGTTGGAGGCAACCGCTGGGCGTTCATCCAGATTCTTTAGGCTGTGTCTGGGGTGAACTACACTGGAGGAGCCCAAGCCCCTGGGCTCTGTCCTCAGTATGGCTGGCAGAACAGTTCTGAGATAAAAATTTGCCTTTAGAAAACATTCCGCATGAGGTTTATTCATTTTTAAAGGTTTTTTTGAGCTTGTGAAACCATAATTGGTGATATGGTCTACTATCTCATGTAACACCTTCCATGTAAAACCTAAAGCTTTTGCATGAGATAATTGCCAGAAACCATTTTTCTCTGTAGATAAAATCCTGGTGTGAAAATGGAAAATTAAAACTTAAAGAATCCATCACATTTGCCTCTAAGTCTTTGGTGCTCAAGTCGGGTGCCTGAGACATATTTCTTTCAGCTGTTTTCTTTTTTTTTTTTTCCTGAATTATCTATCTGTCCATCTGTCTGCTCATCTATTTTTTTTTTTTTTCAGTACTGAGTTTTAATCTTCAGAAAAAGGTCCAAATCTTTGGCAGAAGCAGGTATTTCTCAGGTGGTAGAAGAAATGGTCATTTCAAAATTGCGGTAATTTCTTCACATATTTGAATTCACACATTTTGGAAACATTGGATGATGAAGCTAAGAGACCCAAAAGTACAGAACTGTATCCCAGAAATAGAATGTAATTTCAATTTCTTTTTGGACAGGAGCATTGTATTAGCAAATGAGTTGGCACAGTGTTGAGGGCCCAGCAGCAGCGGGGGCGGCCAGAGGGAGGAGGTGCGCGCCCTGCATGCTAAGGGACTGCTTCTGTGGCAGGACCTTGGCTGTCTTCCTACTGCTTAAGTTCCAGCCCACATTCCTGGGCTGGCTCTTCAGTTTCTGTCCAGTTCTCTGAGCTCCTTGGTATCTTGCCTAGACTCCCTTCCTGCTTTAGTTAATCATATTGAATTTCTTTTGCTTGCAACCAAAAACTCTGACTCATCTAGTTAGCAAAGTAATTAGTTCAGTGATGCGCTTACTCAATCAGTGTTCCCTGAGCAAAATACCCTTCTGAGGTAGTATTCTATTTCTTCATCTTAAGGTTGCAGAAATTGAAACTTGTAGACTTTAAGTTTTGAAAATCAATATGATAAGCTACGGGTGCTTCCTCAATGGCTCAATGGTAAAGAATTTGCCTGCAGTGCAGGAAATGCAGGAGATATGGGTTATACCCCTGTGTCGGGAAGATCCCCTGAAGGAGAGCATGGCAACCCACTACAGTATTCATGCCTGGAGAATCCCATGGACAGAGGAGCCTGGCGGGCTACAGTCCATGGGGTCACAAAGAGTCGGACATGACTGAGCATGAGTACACAGATGATAAGTTAGCGTTTGGTGTTTAAAGTGGTGCTTTCCATCTCCTTATGGTCCCCCGATAGGCAGGAAGAGTTAATCCTGGAGGATTTTTGATGTATCACTAGGAAAGTATCCATGCTTAAGACCCCATCAGTAACCTGGTCAGTTGGACTTACACTCTTTGTTGAGGAAGGACTTGGTATCATGGCCAAAAGACCCAGTGTCTGAAAGAACTCATAGTCCCCAGTATGGGGAGGCTTTTTGTGGGACTTTTCTGAATAGTGCCTCTGGGATGCTAAATGGTGGTGAGGCAGGGGTTGACGTTAGGAGGTTTCTGTCATTTTGGGTCCATCATTTCAGCAATTACTCTGCCTAGAATCCAAAAAGAATGATTTTGCAAATTAATTTCACTGAAACAAGGATCTTCTTCCTCTGGCATTTAAAACTGGGCTAAACCTTTCTTCCCCTTCTAGAAAAAGAGAGAGAAAGCAGTATCAAAATTTATGAAAGATGAAACCTCCACTTCCCAAAGGCCTGGAGCCAGCAATTCCAGCTGTGACTGTTTGATGAAATTGATTATACGGACAGCCAATTTAAGGCCATTTTGCTAACTGAAAGGTCACTATTCTGTGGGGCATAGATAATAGAAACTCTCCTAGCTCTTTGAAACTTGCTTGATAAGTATTTAGCAAAAGAAGTAGGGTTGGGAGGTTAGATAGAAGAAACCATTGAACTTCCTTCTGGAGGAGACCATGACCTGTTTTTGAATCACATGTTTTCCTGGTGAGGAAAGAACAGCAATCAGGTGGGGAGGGCGTGTTCTCCCATTACAGGCTGTATTTGAATGAACTGTGGAACACAGCAGAAATTCCTAATCTGAAACCTCCTCTTTACCTATTGTGCAGTTTTCACCTTGATCTTGTAATGTGTTATTTTCTAAGTCTGTATTCCTTTTGCAATACAATTACTGCAACTTATCATCATCTCCATTTTGGGGGGAGGTAATTTAGCTTGCTCTATTGACAACTATGTCATTTTTTCTGTTAATATTGTGGAAAAGGTCAATATAGAGCTGGCTTTAGAGACTCATATGGAGGGACTCAGACACCATCAGATTTCCCTCTTGATCGTTGTTTGCTGGCATTATTTATTCCTAGTGAAGATAAACTTCATTCAACAGGGATTGTGCCTAGCAGCAGCTTCCAGGCTCTTAACCTCAGAGAATTTTTCTACCAGAGGGGAAAAGACTATTTTCCTTTTGTTCTGAGTTTTTAGAGCCCCCTAGCGTACATGCAGTACCCATGCGTGCTCAGTCGTGTCTGACTCTTCGTGACCCTCGGGCTGTAGCCTACCAGGCTCCTCTGTCCATGGGATTTCCCAGCCAAGAATATTAGAGTGGGTTGCCATTTCCTTCTCCAGGGAATCTTCCCAACCCGGGGATCGAACCAGGGTCTCCTGCGTCTCCTGCATTGGTAGACAGATTCTTTACCACTGAGCCAGAAGGGGGTTTTAATTGGCTTGGATCAGGTCCTATGTTCATCCCTGGGCCAAACATGACAGCTAAAATATCCATGTGTAAAAAGACAGCTACTCTCCTTTGGATCACATGTTATAGTGTGGAAAGAGATGAGGGAAAAGAAGTTGTTTCCTCAAAAGAAGGGGGCATTATTCTCAGAAGAAGGAAGAGTTTCTTGGCTGACAAACAATAAATATTTATTGGTCCTAATATGTGCCAGACAGCAATTTTAGAAGCAGGAACTAGAGCCAAAATTGTTTTAAGAATATAAGCTCCTTGAGAATTTTCAGAAATCTCATGCAAAGTTTTGTGTTTCCACATAGCATGGAGTGGGACTTTGAGCGAGTCTTAGCCAAATGGCAAAGCGTTGAGAGATCTCAGCTGGTATCTGGGTTACACACTGTGTTTTAAATAAAGCAAAAATGAAATATTATCTTTGATGGTAACTAAGTCTAAAGATGGTGTTGGAGAAGACTCTTGAGAGTCCCTTGGACTGCTAGGAGATCCAACCAGTCCATCCTAAAGGAAATCAGTCCTGAATGTTCATTGGAAGGACTGATGCTAAAGCTGAAACTCCAATACTTTGGCCACCTGATGCGAGCAGCTGACTCATTTGAAAGACCCTGATGCTGGGAAAGATGGGAGGCAGGAGGAAAAGGGGACGACAGAGGATGAGATGGTTGGATGGCATCACCGACTTAATGGACATGAGTTTGAGCAAGCTCTGGGAGTTAGTGATGGACAGGGAAACCTGGTGTGCTGCAGTCCGTGGGGTAGCAAAGAGTTGGACACAACTGAGTGATTAAACTGAACTGAACTGAACTGAAGTCTAAAGACAGAGACTCTTTTGCCCCAGAAATTTTGACTAGTGGCATCCATGTTTTTTTTTAAATAGTTAAGTGAATTGATAAAGAACTGAAAGGTGATATGATATACTGCAATATAGCAGATTTATTGTCAGAAGATTCGGTGTCTAGTTTTGATTCTACTCATAACTGGATGACTTTGGGTATCTCAAGTTGGGTTCCCTAAGAGGTGGACCCTGAGATAGAGACCTATATGTAGGAGGTTTTTCTAGGGCATGACCTTGGGTCCAAAGCCTGGAAAGTCAGGAAGTGGGACTGGGTGGAAGAGAAGTGAGGCTAGGATACAGTCACAAGGGCTCAGCTTACCCCATGGGATTCTGGAGCTAGAGTGGCCCTTCAGAATGTCCTAAGTTGGGGCTAAGGGGACTTGGCTTTTTTTTTTGTAACTGGAGGCTAATTACTTTACAATATTGTAATGGTTTTTGCCATACATCGATATGAATCGGCCACAGGCATACGTGTGTCCCTTCCTTCCTGAGCTCTCCTCCCACCTCCCTCCCCGCCCTGTCCCTCCAGGTTGTCACAGAGCACTGGCTTTGGGTGCCCGGTGTGATACATCAAATTTCCACTGGCTATCTATTTTGCATATGGCAGTGTATATGTCTCAGTGCTATTCTTTCAAATCATCCCAGCCTTGCCTTCCCCCACTGAGTCCAAAAGTCTGTTCTTTGTGTCTCCTTTGCTGCCCTGCATGTAGGATCGATCATACATATTGTCTTTCTAGATTCCATATACGTGCGTTAATAAATGGTATTTGTCTTTCTCTTTCTGACTTATTTCACTCTGTATAATAGGCTCTAGGTTCCTCCATCTCATTAGAAATGACTCAAATGCATTCCTTTTTATAGCTGAGTAATATTCCATTGTGTCCATGTACCACAACTTCCTTATTCATTCATCTGGACATCTAGGTTGCTTCCATGTCTTAGCTGTTGTAAATAGTGCTGCAGTGAACATTGTGATACACGAGTCGTTTTCAATTCTGGTTTCCTCAGGGTATATGTCCAGTAGTGGGCTTGCTGGGTTGTATGGTAATTTTATTCCTAGTTTTTAAAGAAATCTCCTTGTTCTCCATAGTGGTTTTCAGTTTGCATTCCCACTAACAGTGTAAGAAGTGTCCGTTTTCTCCATACCCTTATATCTTCAATATCAGCCTGTCTGTGGAGGCAGGCTTACCTTGGAGGGAGTGGGATCTTTGCTGAGGTAGCTCTCTCAGGAGCAGGGCAATCCCAGAGGGAATGCTAGCAGTGGGCTTTCACAGTGGCTTTCCTGGCCTCTGGGATTAGCTCTGCAGTCCTGATGGGGAATCTGGGCCTTGAGGCCAGCATCTGCTCCATGGGGTCAGTCATCTCACCCCTCTGAGCCTCAGTTTCCACAGCTGTGAAGTGGAGAAATTGGTTCACTTGATCTCCATTTCTACCCGTAGAATCTTCCGACACAGTGTCAAGTACATATTAGTTCTTATTTTCTGAAGTCTCACTTTGAAAATATTCCTTTGAAAATATCTGGCTACACAGGAAAAAGAGTGAGGAAGATCTTTATGAATGAATTTGGAGTAACTTTTAGGATACATTGTTTGGTGAAAGAAGCAAGGTAGAAAAACATGTCTAGTAGGATATCCTTTACCTAGGAAGAAAGGAAAATGTGTGTTTTGCAAAGCAAGCAAACAAACAAACAAACAAAAAAAAAAAACAAGCAAACACACAGACACACACATACACACACAAGGGATAAACCAGAAAGTAGTAATATTTATAAGGAGGAGGAGTGGGACTGGGGTGGAAGGAGTGGATACCGGAGGATGTATATTATATATCTGGAAAATTAAAAGAAAAGCAAACTCTAAATTGGAATACAATTAAAAAATAAATCTAGCTATATATCATATTGATAAAATAACCACATAGAGAAAAGAATTGATTCAAGTAAAATTTAGTATGTATCAGGAGCTTGGCTCACCATCCTTTAGTGGGATCTACTTTAACAAAAGGAATTCAAAGGCAACTAAAGCCTCTTGAGAAACCTATATGAAGGTCAGGAAGCAACAGTTAGAACTGGACATGGAACAACAGACTGGTTCCAGATAGGAAAAGGAGTACGTCAAGGCTGTATATTGTCACCGTGCTTATTTAACTTATATGCAGAGTACATCATGAGAAACTCTGGGCTGGAAGAAGCACAAGCTGGAATCAAGATTGCCGGGAGAAATATCAATAAGCTCAGATATGCAGATGACACCACCCTTATGGCAGAAAGCGAAGAAGAACTAAAGAGCCTCTTGATGAAAGTGAAAGAGGAGAGTGAAAAAGTTGGCTTGAAGCTCAATATTCAGAAAACTAAGATCATGGCATCTGGTCCCATCACTTCATGGGAAATAGATGGGGAAACAGTGGAAAAAGTGTCAGACTTTATGTTTTTGGGCTCCAAAATCACTGCAGATGGTGACTGCAGCCATGAAATTAAAAGACGCTTACTCCTTGGAAGGAAAGTCATGACCAACCTAGATAGTATATTAAAAAGCAGAGACATTACTTTGCCAACAAAGTTTCATCTAGTCAAGGCTGTGGTTTTTCCAGTGGTCATGTATGGATGGGAGAGTTGGACTGTGAAGAAAGCTGAGCGCTGAAGAATTGATGCTTTTGAACTGTGGTGTTGGAGAAGACTCTTGAGAGTCCCTTGGACTGCTAGGAGATCCAACCAGTCCATCCTAAAGGAGATCAGTCCTGGGTGTTCACTGGAAAGACTGATACTGAAGTTGAAGCTCCAATACTTTGGCCACCTCACGCGAAGAGTTGACTCATTGGAAAAGACCCTGATGCTGGGAGGGATTGGGGGCAGGGGGAGAAGGGGACGACAGAGGATGAGATGGCTGGATGATATCACTGACTCGATGGACATGAGTTTGGGTAAACTCCGGGGGTTGGTGATGGACAGGGAGGCCTGGGGTGCTGCGACTCATGGGGTTGCAAAGAGCCGAACACAACTGAGTGACTGAACTGAACTGAACTGAACGATTTAGTATGCCCACTAGTTGTTAGTAATGTTAGTATTACAATTTTGAAACTATCAATATTAAAGAAAAAACATGTACGTAGATATAGTATTAGGAGTCAAGATTTTAAGAGAAAAGAAATAAAAATAGAAAATAAAAAAGCTTTTAAAAAAACCTTTTATATTAAATTTGAATATAGGAATTCGTATATACATCAGTTCAGTTCAGTTCAGTCACTCAGTTGTGTCTGACTCTTTGCGACCCCATGAATCACAGCATGCCAGGCCTCCCTGTCCATCACCAACTCCCAGAGCTTACTCAAATTCATGCCCATCGAGTCGGTGATGCCATCCAGCCATCTCGTCCTCTGTCGTCCCCTTCTCCTCCTGCCCCCAATCCCTCCCAGCATCAGGGTCTTTTCCAATGAGCCAACTCTTCGCATGAGGTGGCCAAAGTATTGGAGCTTCAGCTTCAGTATCAGTCCTTCCAATGAACACCCAGGACTGATCTCCTTTAGGATGGACTGGTTGGATCTCCTAGCAGTCCAAGGGACTCTCAAGAGTCTTCTCCAACACCACAGTTCAAAAGCATCAATTTTTCGGTGCTCAGCCTTCCTCACAGTCCAACTCTCATATCCATACATGACCACTGGAAGAACCATAGCCTTGACCAGACGGACCTTTGTTGGCAAAGTAATGTCTCTGCTTTTTAATATACTATCTAGGTTGGTCATGACTTTCCTTCCAAGGAGTAAGCTTTATTGACTACACCAAAGCCTTCGACTGTGTGGATCACAGTAAAGTGTGGAAAATTCTGAAAGAGATGGGAATGCCAGACCACCTGACCTGCCTCTTGAGAAACCTGTATGAAGGTCAGGAAGCAACAGTTAGAACTGGACATGGAACAACAGACTGGTTCCAGATAGGAAAAGGAGCACGTCAAGGCTGTATATTGTCACCCTGCTTATTTAACTTATATGCAGAGTACATCATGAGAAACACTGGGCTGGAAGAAGCACAAGCTGGAATCAAGATTGCTGGGAGAAATATCAATAAGCTCAGATATGCAGATGACACCACCCTTATGGCAGAAAGTGAAGATGAACTAAAAAGCCTCTTGATGAAAGTGAAAGAGGAGAGTGAAAAAGTTGGCTTAAATCTCAGCATTCAGAAAACTAAGATCATGGCATCTGGTCCCATCACTTCATGGGAAATAGATGGGGAGATAGTGGAAAAAGTGTCAGACTTTATGTTTTTGGGCTCCAAAATCACTGCAGATGGTGACTGCAGCCATGAAATTAAAAGACACTTACTCATATGTATATATATATACATGTATGTATATATATATATGCACACATGTTTCCTAGCTTTACCCACATGAAAGGACTTACAAGTCATGGCACTTAGTGGCAATGAGCACACTTATTGCCTAGATCTCGATGTGAATATCATTTTCCATTAAAAAGAAAAAGGACTGCTTAGAGAATGCCTGAATCCGTATCTAGTGAATCAGAAATATTTTTTATTGCTAGACAACAAGGAGAAACTTAAAAACCAGTGTGTTCTTATAAAAAGCATTTAGGATCTATCTTAAAGGCTCTGCCTCTGGCCACATTTGGGACCATTTGGACATTGAAAAGAACAAAGAATGTAACTGTTTATAACACATTAAATATATATGAAATTCCTGAGACCATAGTCATTTGAAAGAGAGGGAGAAGGAAAGGGTGGGGGGCAGGGGGAGGGGGAGAGAGAAAGGGAGAATAGAGAGAGAAACACAGAATAGAAAGAGAGAGAAGAGAAATAGAGAACAGAGAAACAGAGAAAGAGAGAGAGAAGAAAGAATAAAAAGAAAGTTCATTTTTACAAAAGAATGGTAGTTAATAAACATAGAAGAAAGGATAAAATGAGACAGTCCCTGCAATCCCAACATAAGATGAATTCAGGTAAGGATATTCAGTGGATGCTAAGACATTCTATTCATATGGCATCACAGTTTTAACCCACAGATTACTAATGACAAAGGAGAAGAAATGTACTTTTACTCTGGAGAGATCTGGCCATCACCACCTTAACTAAGAGGCCAAATTTAACATCACAGATACTGGGACAACCCATTGTGTGACTCCTGGCATGATGCAACATGAAGAATACAAAATTGCCTAAGATGCATCTTGGCAGAAATGTCTAATCTGAATCTGATTAAGCTGCCAGCCCTTTCAGTGTACAGGAAATGTAGAGTTAGAGGAACATGTTAACTACACCACAAGGAAACAATCTGCCTTATCCGGAGTGTGCAAAATGTTCTAAAAATAACTGAATTTCTCAAAAAGTCAACATATATAAGTTTAAACAAAAGACAAAGAGAAAGAGGAGCACTGTTCACTGTTTTGAAACACTATGGCCTGAAAGGCTAAAAGCATAACAATCGGTGCAAGAATTTGATACAGTTGTAGAAATATGAATATCAATTGGATATTAGATGATATTGTTGTTGTTATTTAGTCGCTAAGTTGTGTCCAACTCTTTGTGACCCCATGGACTGTAGCCTGCCAAGCTCCTATGTCCATGGGATTCTCCAGGCAAGAATACTGGAGTGGGTTGCCATTTCCTTCTCCAGAGGATCTTCCCGACTCCTGCATTGCAGGCGGATTCTTTACCGGGGAATTGTCATTTTCTTAGATGTGATTGTGATATTGTGGTTATGTAAAAGATCTTTATTCTCGGGAGATGCATGGTGAACTATTTAGTGATGAAATGTCATGAATGTCTGTAACTTAATTTAAATGACTTAATAACAGATGATAAAAATATATACTTTTTCCTCCTGTATTTCCTCTGTATATGAATAGAAAGATGATTGATTGATTGATAGATAGCAACAGAGAAAGAAAGTTAAAGCAAATTCAGCAAAATGTTGACAATTGGTAAATCTAAGTGAAGAGTATATGGATGTTACTTTAAATCATTTATCTTTTCTATAGACTTGAAATTTTTCAAAATAAAAAAAAAATTGGAGAAAATGCCAGATAAGACACCAACAGACCTGGAGGAGTCCTGGGACTTTTGTCTTCTAAACCTTTCATTTTGTAGATTGTAAGATTAAAACCCAAAGAAGTTAATAGCTTGTCCAAGACCACAGTTAGCAAGCAAGAGAACTGAGTCTCCAGTATTATTTCCACTGTTCTTTACAGTGTCTCATAAAAATTAGTCTCACTTTCTTTGGCATGTAAAATTATTTTTAATCTCTTTTAGTATCACACTGGCTTTTCCATATCAAAATGACTGGGGGAAGGGAGGGCACACACAAGCCCCTGATATTGGTTCCCTGTCTCTCCTCATTAGACATGAGTGTCTAGACTACAGGACGCCTTGTGCTCATAGGCCCTCACTCAATCCCTGTCACGTCTATCCCGCCTCACTGTCTCCATGTTTCATTAACTTGGTGCCACTCTCAGTGACCTGGCTATGGCATGTTTCTTTAACATTCTTTGGCTGACGTTAAAAAAGCTTCTTTGAAACAAATCATAACAGAGCCAAGTCGACATAATTATATCTTGGCCGTGCTAATTGGAAACCTCAGGTTTAAACAAAAGGCTATAGCCAGGTCAGTGTCTTCTCACAATGTCCAAAGAGTAGCCTGAAAGACAGCAATCTGTAGTAAAACCACCAGGCTGAGTTTGCCCAAGGACATTTCGCAAGATTATAAACCAATGAAAAACAAACAGTTTTCCCAATCAGCCCTTCTTCCACAAAGGAAGGGAGATGTGGTGGAGATGCCCTATGAAAATTAGGCAAAAACTGCAGGGCTTAAACCTGTCAAGGTAGAGAGCTGAAAACAACTAAGGATCTTTAAGAAGTTTCGATTGAACTATTCTGCTAGTTCACACTGCCCCCTTTTTTCACTTTCTACTGCATTTTACTGCATTTTCTCTTTGCTAGTCTGATGTGCCCACAGTTTATTTTCCTTTGTTGACTGGCACAAAATGACTTTTATTTTTAAAAAGATTCTACACAACTCAACCCTTTTCCCCCATCTAGTCGTTGCTTACAGAGGACTTTTTTCAATGAATATCTAATGAAGGTAGCTGTTAAATAAAAATGAATGTTATATTTATAAAATTGTGAAATGTTATTTTCTGCCTTATAAAGAAAAAAATATATATCATGTGGAATGTATAATTTATAGGCAACCTGGAAAACTGTGGCAACTTAAATGGTATCAGGCATGGAATGAGCAGAAAAATTAAAGATACCAAGGGATGCTGGAGGATATACCAGAGATGGCAAGATTGAACCCAAGGGTTCAATGTGTCTGCTGAGTAAGGTCCTTGGAAAAACAACCCTGTGTGTTTGTATTATTGGCACATTCCCTCCAAGTTAGAGGCAGCATTTCTTCTCCTGAATTTGTTGGATTGAGCTTCTCAATTCTAGTGTGTTGTGTGTCTGCATATGGAACTCTAAAATTAGCTTTGAAAACAGGCATAACAAGCTGCTGGTCTGGATTTTATTTGGTCTGTACAGTATTTCTTAAAAAATCAGAAATTTGCACATAAAAACCCAGATTGCCAATTTCTCTTGACATTTTGGAAGATCTGGCAACACTAGGCTTGAATTTTCTCCTGGTAAAGGTTAATTGTCTCCCATGGCCACAGCTCTGTGGTTTGCCACAATCCCTAGAAGTCCTTGTTGTTGTATATCCAGGCAGCTTTATTCAAATGGCTGGTTTCTAAAAGCATCTGAATTTGAGACCTACATTATTCAGTTTCAATTCATTTAGATAAAAAATTTTTTTTACAAAAATAGTTATTTATAGCTATGAAGGCACCTTGTAAATTCAAGGCATAAAATGCCACAGGGCATTTTCCACTACATTACTTCCATTACAATTTTTTATTTACTCTTCTCAACAACCCTTTGAAAGAAGTGTAATTATTATAACCATAATAATCATAAGACGTGATTCCAAATCTTGGAGAGGTTGTGTAACTTGCCCATGGCCACACAGTTGGTGAGGAGTAGAGTCAGGATTCAAACCCAAGACTATGCTGTGAGAGAACTGAGGCCACAGAGGATGTTGAGTTGACAGTGCTTTATCGCTAAGGAAGCAACATGGAAACATAAAAATTACCATAGGTCAAAGACTCGAGAACGAGGACTGAGATCACAGGATTGTTTTTCTGAGGACTTAACCACTTATTGGGCTTTGCTGGTGGCTCAGCTGTAAAGAATCCGCCTGCAATGAGGGAGACCTGGGTTCAATCCCTGGGTTGGGAAGATCCCCTGGAGAAGGAAATGGCTACCCGCTCCAGTGTTCTGGCCTGGAGAATTCCATGGACTGTTTAGATTATAGATTTGTTCTTTTTCTTTGGTGCCCTCTGGTGGGCACAGAGCAAGAGAGGAGCCACTTCAGATTTAATCCAATTATTTATGAAGGGCTTGCTCTATACAAGAGCATGAAGGGCTCCTGGTTACCAGGTGAAGAGACTTCAGACAGGAAATGATTCTGAGTCATTTTTTGATCACCACTGAGCACAGCAAATGAACTGAAGGTCTAAAGCAATGCACAATTCTATTGTATACATAATTGCAGAATCAGAAAATATTATAATAATGATAACCATGGAAATAACCATATACAAAAAAGGTCTTAAGGACCAGGATAACCATGATGGTGTGGTCACTCACCTAGAGCCAGACATTCTGGAGTGTGAAGTCAAGTGGGCTTTAGGAAGCATTAGTGTGAACAAAGCTAGTGGAGGGGATGGAATACCAGCTGAGCTATTTCAAATCCTAAAAGATGATGCTGTTAAAGTGCTGCACTCAGTATGCCAGCAAATTTGGAAAATGCAGCAGTGGCCACAGGACTGGAAAAGGTCAGTTTTCATTCCAATCCCAGAGAAGGGCAATACCAAAGAATGTTCAAGCTCCTGTACAATTGTGCTCATTTCACATGCTAGCAAGGTAATGCTCAAAATCCTTCAAGCTAGGCTTCAACAGTACATGAACCAAGAACTTTCAGATGTACAAACTGGATTTAAAGAAGGCAAAGGAACCAGAGATCAAATTGACAGCATTCGTTGGATCATTGAAAAAGCAAGAGAATTCCAGAAAAACATCTACTTCTGCCTCATTGACTATGTGAAAGCCTTTGGCTGCGTGGATCACAACAAACTGTGGAAATTCTTCAAGAGATGGGGAAATTACACCATCTTACTGCCTCTTGAGAAACCTGTATGCAGGTCAAGAAGCAACAGTTAGAACTGGACATGGAACAACAGACTGGTTTAAAATTGGGAAAGGAGTATGTCAAGGCCGTATATTGTCACCCTGCTTATTTAACTTATATGCAGAGTACATCATGCGAAATGCCAGGCTGGATGAAGCACAAGCTGGAATCAAGATTGCCAGGAGAAATATCAACAACCTCAGATATGCAAATGATACCACCCTAGTGGCAGAAAGCAAAAGGAACTAAAGAGCCTCTAGATGAAGGTGAAAGAGGAGAGTGAAAAAGCTGGCTTAAAACTCAATAGAAAACCTAAGACCATGGCATCCAGTCCCATCACTTCGTGGCAAATAGAAGGGGAAAAAGCAGAAGCAGTGACAGATTTTATTTTCTTGGACTCCAAAATCACTGTGGATGGTGACTGCAACCATGGAATTAAGAGATGCTTGCTTCTTGGAAGAAAAGCTATGACAAATCCAGACAGCATGTTAAAAAGCAGAGACATCACTTTGTCGACAAAGGTCTGTATAGTCAAATTATGGTTTTTCCAGTAGTCATGTAAGGATGTGAGGGTTGAACCATAAAGAAGGCTGAGTACTGAAGAACTGATACTTTCGAATTTTGGTGCTGGAGAAGACTCTTGAGAGTCCTTTGGACAGCAAGGAGGTCAAACCAATGAATCCTAAAGGAAATCAACCCTGAATATTCATTGGAAGGACTGATGCTAAAGCTGAAGCTCCAACACTTTGGCTACCTGATACAAAGAGCCAACTCACTGGAAAAGACCCTGATGCTCCAAAAGATTGAGGGCAGGAGGAAAAGGGGGCAACAGAGGACAAGATAGTTGGATGGCATCACTAACTTAATGGACATGAGTTTGAGCAAACTCCAGGAGATAGTGAAGGACAGGGAAGCCTGGTGTGCTTTGCATAGGGTCACATGCAAAGAGTCAGATATAACTCAATGACTGAACAAAAATGGAAATAATGAGAGCTAATATTTATTAAGGACTGACAATAGCCCAGGCAGTATTTAAAGTACTTTGTTTACTTTAATTTCCATTTCATTATTAAGTAAGCCTATCAAAGATTCCATTTATTATACTTACCTGTGCTGGGAGGGAGGTTAGAATGCAATCCCCTCTGTTTTCAGATGAAGAAATTGAGGCCCAGGGACTTTGACTGATCAAAAGTCACATAGTAGATGACTGTTGGCAAAGCTAAGACCAGAAGCTAGTCCAGAAATCTTTTTACCCCTCTATCCAGCTTCTTTAATTTAAAATCTGGCTTAGCCTAGAGATAGGACTAACATAGCAAGAAATGATTAACTGAAGGAGGCATGTGATTAGAAGCTTAGATATTGAGAGTTGAAAGGAGACTTAGAGGTTACTAATACAACTTCCTGTTCAGACAGAAACTTCTCTCCTAATCCCTGCAAAGTAGGTCCCTAGCAATTGAGTTAAAACATACCTCTATTCCTCATTTTGTCCCCTGAGGCTATACCGGGTATATCTAAGCTCTCTCTTTTTTTTAAATTTTATTTTATTTCTTTTTCCATTTATTTTTAAGCTCTCTTTTGTACACAGTCCTCCAAGAATTTGTAAACACCTGCTGTGAACTTGCAAAACATCATGTCTATGTTAAAATCCCCACATTTATTTGTCCTTCATGTTATGCATGAATTTTAGAGTAATATTCATTATAAACATGATTGTCCCTCCTCCAATTGACTCCAAAGATGACCTCCAATAATGATACCTCCTGGTAGTCTTTCATGTTCTCTTCCATACTGAATTTTGGCTCTTCTTGGACCTGCACAGAATGGGCAGAAGTGACTGTGGCAATTCTGGTTCTAAGCCCTAAGAAAGATGAGCAGCTTTTATCTTTGTGCTCTTAGAAGCTAGCCACCATGTAATAGTTTGGCTTCGCTACTGAAGAGGAAAGGCCCCAGGGGATGGGATGCCATATGGAGGAGAACTAAAGCATCACCTCTGTGGATGAAGGAGTCATCTTAGATGTCCTGCCCATGGAGGACTGCTGGCCAGAGCATTGGCAGA
This sequence comes from Cervus canadensis, assembly GCF_019320065.1. Classification (NCBI taxonomy): domain Eukaryota; kingdom Metazoa; phylum Chordata; class Mammalia; order Artiodactyla; family Cervidae; genus Cervus; species Cervus canadensis. Next base: position 48,324,502 of record NC_057391.1, read on the forward strand.
CCTAACTACTAACTGACTGCAACTGCAAGCGAGATTCCAAGCAAAACCAGCAGAAGAACCACTCATCTGAGCTCAATCAGTGCAGAGAATTATGAGAGCTAAGAAACCACTTTTTTTTAAGCCAGTAACTTTGAGTGATTTATTATACAGCAATCAACAACTTGAAATAGCCCATTCAAAAATATTTCAAGAAACAAAATTAGTATGTCTAATACTGAGTGTGGAAAAAATAGTACCTCTGTTTATCATGATGCTGTTAAAACTGTCCTGGATTTAATTCACACTTGGCAACCCCCCCCATCAGACTGAACTGTGTGTGTGTCATGAACTGGCATGTGTCACAGGACAGTTGTTTGGCAGCTTCTCTCCAGTGTCTTCCTAAGTGGTGCTATAGACCTAAAAAAAGGACTTCAAATTTTTTCTTGCTGACCTTCTTCGTCTTGTCTGTTTTAATTCATCATTCCATCCTGATGAGATTTTTAGAACAAATTTTATTTATTTATTTTTCAATTAATTTATATTTGTGGGAGGATAATTACTTTACAATATTGTGATGGTTTTTTGCCATACATCAACATGAATCGGCCACAGGTATACATGTATCCCCCCATCCTGAAGCCCACGCCCACCTCCCTTTCCACCCTATTCCCCTGGGTTGTCCCAGAGCACCAGCTTTGGGTTCCCTGCTTCTTACATTAAACTCTCACTGGTCATCTACTTTATACATGGCAGTGTACATGTTTCAGTGCTATTCTCTCAAACTATACCACTGTCGCCTTCTCCCACTAAGTCCAAAAGTCTGTTCTTTACATCTGAGTCTCCTTTGCTGCCCTCCTTGTAAGCTCATCGGTACCATATTTCTAAATTTCATATATATATGTGTTAATATACAGTATTTGTCTTTCTCTTTCTGACTTATTTTACTCTGTATGATAGACTCCAGGTTCATCCACCTCATTAGAACTGACTCAAATGTGTTCCTTTTTATAGCTGAGAAATATTCCATTGTGTGTACGTACTACAACTTTCTTATCCATTCATCTGGACATCTAGGTTTTTCCATGTCCTAGCTATTGTAAACAGTGTTGCAATGAACATTGGGGTACATGTGTCTCTTTCAATTCTGGTTTCCTGGGGGTGTATGCCCAGCAGTGGCTCAGACGGTAAAGCGTCTGCCTACAATATGGGAAACCCAGGTTCAATCCCTGAGTCGGGAAGATCTCCTGCAGAAGGAAATGGCAACCCACTCCAGTACTCTTGCCTGGAAAATCCCATGGACGGAGAAGCCTGGTAGGCTACAGTCCGTGGGGTCTCAAAGAGTCAGACACGACTGAGCGACTTCACTCACTCACTCACTCATGGCAGTTCTATTCCCAGTTTTTTAAAGAATCTCCATACTGTTCTCCATGGTGGCTATACCAGTTTGCATTCCCACCAACGGTATAAGAGGTTTCTCTTTTCCCCACACCCTCTCCAGCCTCTGTTGTTTGTGGACTTTTTGATGATGGCCAGTCTGACCAGCATGAGATGATAGTTCATTGTGGTTTTGATTTGCATTTCTCTGATAATGAGTGAAGTTGAACATCTTTTCATGTGTTTATTAGCCATCCGTATGTTTTCTTTAGAGAAATGTTTTGTTTGGGTCTTTTGTCTACTTTTTGAGTCTTTTGCCCACTTTTTGATTGGGTTGTAGAACAAATTTTAGTTCTGTCATCTATTACAATAATTATCCCTTGTGTCCTCTGCAATTTGACAAACATGCCGTACATATTTTATCAAAATTATTGATAAATTGATGAATAGGACCAGGCAATATCAATCAATTTTCAAGGCACCAAAGATCTTCTGAGTAGATTCATATATATTAATTGAACAACACTTTTAGGAAGTGGACATTTCAGCTAAAAAAATCTCTCAAATCAGTCATCCAGTGTAATAATTATCCCTAGTGTCCTCTGCAGGTTAACACATGCCATACATATTTTAGGCAAGTCATTGATAAAATGGTTGACTAGGATGGGGCAAACTCAGGGTCCCTTGGCAGGTCACTAATGTCCTCCTGCTCAGTAGGTTTGTTCTGTTGACTGAGGAGCACTTTTAGGAAACGATCAGTCCAGCTACAAGTCTGTCTAATCTGTTGTCCACCAAGCTGCTTTTCTTCTTTCAATTCACAATGACATTGCAGACCCTGTTCCTTATTAAGTCAAGGGATATCTGGTCTCTAGCCTTCTCCTGAATTTTCTGGGTAAAACTTTCCAATTTAGTCTGGCATTACTGGCTGCTGTTAATCAATCTATGTGTGCTCCTAATGAACACCACTTTATTTCCTCCATGTCACGAGCAATCTATTTTAGAATTTGAAGAGCACAGGTTTTGTTGTCAAACACCTGGTTTGAAATCCTGGCTATTTTTGCTGTGAACTAAGGCAAGTTAGGACTTCCTTGATGGCTCAGTGGGTAAAGAACCTGCCTGCAATGCAGGAGACACCAGACACTTGGGTTCAATCCATGGGTTCGGAAGATCCCCTGAAGGAGAAAATGGCAACCCAGTCCAGTATGCTCGCCTGAAAAATATCCCATGGATAGAAGAGCCTGGCAAGTTCCAGTCCACAGGGTCAAAAGAGTCAGACACAACTGAGTGACTAAGCATAAGCACACACAAGCAAAGCAAGTTACTCACTTTCTCTGAGCCTCAGTTTCCTCAACTGAGAATAAGAATATTTTCTTCATGGTTTTGGTTTCTTTCATTTTAATGAAATAAGTCAAAAGCAGACAATATGATGCCTGGCATGTACTAAGTCAACACATGTTGAGTTTCATGATTGTTAGTTTTTTTTAATTGTGATGATAAGTGACTCAGTCTGTAGTTTCTAAAACTGACCTCTTTCTGTTTTCTGAAAATTTGAATAACACATGCCTATCCCTAGTCTTATGGCACTGTGTTGAAGAATATAATAAAAATAAAGATAGTACTGCTTTCTATCTGCCATCTGTTAGCTTGAACCATCTGCCCAAGGCTGTGGGCCTATCCCTTTCTTTGTTCTTCTTGCTCAAAACATTGATTAAAGTGTGGCCCCATCCCTTTGCCCAACTTGAACCTTTCTCAGCCTCAGCATGTTTCTCAAGGCTCAACTCTTTGGGGGCTCCATCTGCCGTCACACAGACCTGTTGGGGCCATCCTTTGTTCCTGCCTTCCTGCAGAGGTCTGTTATCACCTCTAAGACCAGACCTTCAGATCATTTAGGTCTTCCAGAATGGAGTAGAAAACCAGTCAACAGCAAGAAATCATGCGATCTAGGTTTAGGGAGCAGGACTTGGAGAAACTGGGGAGCATCCTAGTCATGGGGAAACTAGAGCACCCGGAAGGGAAATGAAGCAGGATAATAGTAACAAGGATCTGGTTACCAAGTAGTGGAACAAGGCACCTGGCCAACACAGTGAGACACCAGGAAGTACAAACCCACCTCTAATTTTGTGGTACCAGATCTTGGGTTTGAGTTGATTCTACAGTCAGGTGACTCAGCAGTGGTGGGTTACTGGGCTACCCCAGCAGAGAGCCAGGCAAGGTACTAAGATATCCTCCAAGAGAATTTACAAGATTCCTGATGCTTGCCCACCCCATTCGGTTCTCCCAGCTGGTCCTGAATAAAATCCTGGGCAGCCCTTCTTCTTACTCATTTCTGAGCCTTTTGTGAGATGACCTTATTGCGAGGTCAGTCAGAAATCTATCAGATGCCTTTCTTTCAGCAGAATGACAGTATTTAACTACATCTGGGTGGGATCCAGGTCACTGATGACTCTCTGAGTACTCAAAATGTCAATTCAAGGCTAGGACAGATCTGATAAGAATGGACAGAGGCAGTGATAGGTTACACTTCACAGGGCAGTCATTTTTAATCCACTTTAATGACCCAAGGGAATGGTACTGGTTGTAATTCTGTGGTTGTCTGTACCATCAAGGTGCCCTTAAATGTCACTCAAAAGCCATCTAAGACTTCTGCCATTTTAAAATCTTTTAAAATGAAAAAATATGTAAAAAATTTTTTAAGAAATGGAGAAATAAATCACATCACAATCCCACCTTTTGGAGAAAATCTGTTAGAATCTGGAGGGCATCTGATCTAGTTTCTTTCTGCCCTCCTGTGCCCCTCATCCACCCCCTTTCTTATCGTCCTTTTTCTCTTTCTCTCTTTGGACCTCAAGGGCAAAGAGTTGAGTTATTTATACTTTTCAGTCATGGCACATTATCAACATTAGCATGTCCTTGGCTTTGCTTCTGTTTTATTATTTTCCCCTTTTCTCCTGAATCGTTATCTCACTGCCCCCTCCTACCACTAGTGGCCATTCTAAAAATGCTATATTCTTGCATTTGCATGCATCATTGAAGAATATATTGTATTTATGTATTTTCAATTTACATAAATGGTGCTTGCTATAGGTCTTGTTCTGTTTCTTTTTATTAGTCACTGTTTGTATGATCTATTTATAGTGCAAATGTCCATCTGGCCCATTGCTGCTTACAGCTGCATGATGTTTGATAGTATACATTCACCCTATTTATTTATCTATTTCCCTAGTGATGGACCTTCAGATTGTTTCTAACATCCTGCTGCCAAAAACAACACAATAAACATCTCCATGTATATACGCCTATGCATCTGATTATCAGAAGTATTTAGACAGGAGTGAGATTGCTGAATCATAGGGATACACATATTTAGTATCACTAAGTGCTTCCAGATTGTTCTTCAAATGGTCATAACATTCTGTTTTATTGAGAAATGATTTGCATTCCATAAAATTCACTCTTTCATGGGGTATAATTCAGTGGTTTTTAGATTATTCACAGAGTGCTACATCTAATTCCAAAACAGTTTCAGTTCCTCCAAAAGAAACCTGGTAACTATTAGCAGTCACTCCCCATTTTCTCTCCTCCCAGCCCCTGTCAACTGTGGGCTGAAAAATCTATTTTCTGCCTTTATAGATTTGCCTACTCTGGACATTGCACACAAATGGAATCATTCTATATGTGGCCTTTTGTGTCTAGTTTCTCTCACTTAGCAAATTGTTTCCAAGTTTCATCTGTTGTGACATGTATCAGTATTTCATTCCTTTTGCATTGCTGAGTAATATTCTATTGTATGGAGATATCACATTTAATTTGTCCATTCATCAGATGATGGACATTTGGGTTGCTTTTTGGCCATTAAGGATTATGCTTCCTTTGAATATGTATTTATATGTTTTTGTGTGGCCATACATTTTCAATTCTCTTGAATATGGACTTGGGAGTGAATTCCTGGGTCTTTTGTTAACTTTGCTTAGTTACTGAGGACTGTCCCAAAGCAGCTGTACCATTCCATGTTTCTACCAGCATTATATGAAGGGTCTATTTTATGTACATCCTCACTGATACTTGTTATTATCAGCCCTTTTTTTACTAAAGCCAGCAAAATAGGTGGCTTATCATCATGGTTTTGATTTGCATCTCCTAATGGCTAATTATTTTGAGCATCTTTCTATGTGCTTATAGACCATTTATGTGTCTTCTTTGGAGGAATGTCTGTTTAAACTCTTTGCCCTTAAATTTTGCTTGTTTGTCCTTTTATTGTTGAATTGAAATAGTTTTTTAAATACTATGTATTAAAGTTTCTTATAAGATACATGATTGCAAGTGTTTTTATCCATTCTGTAGATTGTCCTTCCACTTTATTGTGTCCTTGAAGCACAGAAATTGATTTTGATTAAATCCAATTTGTCATTTTTTGCTGTTGATTATGTTTTTGATATAAACCACTGTCAAATCCAAAGTCACAGAGTTTTATGCCTATGTTTTCTTTCAAGATTTTTATAGTTTTAGCTCTTACATTTAGAGACTTTGATCCATTGTGAGTTAATTTTTGTATATCTTGTAAGGTGTGCTGTGCTGTGCTTAATCGCTCAGTTATGTCTGACTCTTTGCTACCCTATGGACTGTAGGCCGCCAGGCTTCTCTGTCCATGGGGATTACCTAGGCAAGAATACTGGAGAGGGTTCCCATTTCCTTCTCCAGGAATCTTCCAGGGATCGAACCCACATCTCCTACATTGTGGGTAGATTCTTTACCATCTGAGCTACCAGGGAAGCCCAAGAGTACTGGAGTGGGTAGCTTATTCCTTCTCCAGGGGTTCTTCCTGACCCAGGAATTGAACCGGGGTCTCCTGCATTGCAGGTGAATTCTTTACCAGCTGAGCTACCAGGGAAGCCCATCTTATAAGCTATTGATCCACATGTATCTTTTGCATGTGGATGTCCAGGATATCTAGTTGTTCCAGCACCACCTGTTGAAAAGACCATTCTTTTCCCTACTGAATTATCTAGGTACACTGGCTGAAAATCAGTTGACTGTGAATGTGAAGGTTTATTTCTGGACTCTCAGTTTGATTCCAATATTTTATGTCTGTCTTTATCCACACTGTTTTGATTCCTGCAGCTTTGTACTCTGTTGTAAAACTGGGAATTGTGAGTTCTCCAACTTTGTTCCTTTTCAAGATTGCCTTGGGAGTGTTTGAGAATGTTAACTGTCTATATTAATTTTCTATGGCTACTGTTATATATTAGCACCAACTTAGTGGCTTTATAGAATTTTTTTGTCTTACAGTTCTGTAGGTCACAAATCCCTCATGGATTCACCAAAATCAAGGTGTTGGCAACTTTGTGTTCCTCCCTGGATGCTTCAAAGGAGAATCTTATTTTTTTTGTCTTTTCTAGCTTCTAGCAACCTTCTTCTTTCCTTTTCAGGATATGGTTCTCTGTCTTCAAAGCCAGTGGTGGCAAGCTAGTCCTCACTCTGTTCTCTCACACATTCTCTCTTCAGGGGGAGGCATACTTCCCTCCCACAATGATGTTTTCTTGTCTTCAGAATACAAGGCTTGTGCTTCTTTTGTTACATTTATTTTGGGTACTGTTGTAAGTGGAATTGTTTTTATAGTTTTGTTCTCAGGTGGTTTGTTGCTAGTGCATAGAAATAAAATTGATTTTTGTTTTCTTGATCTATCCTGCAACCTGGCTGAACTCTCTTATTGTGTCTAATGACATTTTTGTGAAATCTTTAGAATTTCCTACATGAAATATCGTATCATCTTGAAATAAAAGTAGTTTTACTTTGTGTTTAACAATCTACATGTCTTTTATTTCTTTTTCTTGCCTAAATGCTATGACCCCCAATAAAATGTTGAATAGATATACCAGTGGACATCTTTGTCTTGTTCCTGATCTTTGGGCAGGGGTGGGAGGGCGAGATTTTAGTCTTTCACCATTAAATGTCATGTTTCTTTGTGGGTTTTTTTTTTTTTTTCCTTATAGATGCCCTTTATCCCACTAAAGAAGTTCCCTTCTATTACTACTTTGTTGAGTGTTTTTCTAGTAAAAGTGTTTTGAATTTTTGTCAAATGATTTTTCTACTTCTATTAAGATGACAATATATCCTCCCATGTTTTTCTCTAGAAGCTTTATAGTTTTAGCTTTTATTCTGAAGCCTGTGATCCATCTTGAATTATTTTTTTTATGCATTGAGTTACCTTGATGTAGGAGTCAAGGTTTCCTTTCTCCCTAGTTGTTCAATACCATTTTCTGAAAACAGTTTCCTTTTTCTATAGGACTGCATGTTCTTTATTGAAAATCAATTTACTGCATAAGCATGGGTCAAAGTCTGAATTCTCTATTCTGTTCCATTTATCTACTTGTCCCTCCTTATGCCAATAGCATACTCTCTTGATTACCACAGCTTTATAGAAAGTCTTCAAATTATCTAGTGTAAGTCCTCTAACTTTGTTCCTCTTTTTCAAGTTTGCTTTGGCTCTTTTAGTTCCTTTACTTTTGCATGTATCTTTTAGAACCAGCTTGTCAATTTCTACCAAAAAAACATGCTGAAACTTTGATGGGAATTACATTAAATATGTAAATCATTTTTATTTTGATAGATTTTCTTATAAATTTGGTAGCTCGATTAGGCAACTAAGTGGTTTGGTTAGCTTCTTAATTGAATCTAGGCTCTGTAATTCACGAACTAAGCATGGCCCTGTGCAAGTTGCTTGCGCCCGAGCATATGAAAAGAATTGTCATATCTAAGTCAGTCACATGACTTGGATTATTTGTCAGCAAATTTATACTCCTGGACATTTTTCTTCATCATTAAGCCTTTTTAATGGGACTTCCTAGGTGGTACTAGTGGTAAAAATCCTGCCCGCCAATGCAGGAGACATAAGAGACGTAGGCTGGATCCCTGGGTTGGTAAGATCCTCTGGAGAAAGACATGGCAACCCACTCCAGTGCTCTTGTCTGGAGAATCCCATGGACAAAGGAGCCTGGCGGGCTATACTCCATAGGGTTGCAAAGAGTGGGACATGACTAAAGCAACTTAAGAAAGCAGATATACAGCTGAATTTGTAAATGTGAAATAATAATAGAATTAGCTGACACTTATGAAGAAGAAAGTAAATTCTAGGCTCTATGTTAAGATGTTTCACAGGCATTTTCTTAATACTTTCAACAATACATAGAAAGCAAGTGCTAGTATCGTTCCTATTTTATGGACAAAGAGGCTGAGGTTTAGAGGCTCATATAGCTATTCTGCAGTGGAGTTTAATCTGGTTATCTGTAGAGCCTGGCCTCTTGAGAGCGAGTCATCAGCCTGTGATTGCACAGACTCCCTTCATGGTATTGTTCCAAAGGTCAGTGGTTCAGTCCCAGAACTTCTACTCCCTGCTCTTGACTCCAGGCTAAGAACAGGCTCCTAGATGGTCTTCTACAGTGCATGGTCCTCTTTTCTCCTTGATCCACAGAGGTCTTTTTGGCTATAATTATATCATCTATTAAGTGAGTGAAAGTCGCTTAGTCATGTCCGACTCTTTGCGACCCCATGGACTATACAGACCATGGAATTCTCCAGGTCAGAATACTAGAGTGGGTAGCCGTTCCCTTCTCCAGGGGATCTTCCCAACCCAGGGATCGAACCCAGGTCTCCCACATTGCAGGCGGATTCTTTACCAGCTGAGCCACAAGAGAAGCCCATCATCTATTAAAATAGAATCCAATTCTCAGTATATCACCAGATGAGATCTGCCAGCTGAGGGCCATGAAAATCTCCTTTGGTACAGGTAATTTCCTTTACACAAAAGCTGGGGAGTATTGTGCCACTTTTTTTTATTAGCTTTTATCTTCAAAGGTCTGAAGTCATTGGGCAAAAAGTATAAACAAATAAACAAACAATAAATAGGAAGCATCAAACACCACTCCTCCAAGTGGAGCAGCTTAGGAATTTTTAAGTTTTCACTTACCTTAGTGTGTTACAGTGATTCCCTCGCATAGGGCTGCATAGATGTTAAATATTTGGATGTCTTTTCACAGTGTGTTTCAGCTTTTAAAGTGTAAGCATTCTATGGAGTATGTATTTTTTGGTGTAACAATAGTCACTAAAGATACTTTCTAAAATCCAGGTAAATTCAAGGCTTCCTCTCTTTCTGAAAATAATTTCACTCCTGGCAGATGGCAACTTTTAATAGTAGGCAAATGCATTTTCTTTTTGGTATAAAAATGTAAATATTTTGTGAAAAGCTTAAAGAAGGCTCTGATACAAGGGTACAGAACTGAGATAAACTTGTTCTACAAAATCCCCATGTCTCTCTGAGATATCAGAGTAAATCCCTTGTTTTCAGTCTTCTCAGATTCCACATTGTTATTAACTGGAGTTGAAGGACAGTCTCACTAGAAATGTGAAGTATGAATGGATATTAAGAAATTATTGCCCCATCTGTGTTTTGTTTCCTCTGCAGAAAAAAAAAAAAAAAGAGAAATTATTGATAATTATTCTTGTATGATAATGGTATTTTGTTTTTTTTAAAGAGAATCCTTATCTTTTAGATATACATATTAAATATCCATGAATACCATTATATTTCATGTCTGGGATTTGCTTCAAAAAATAAAATTATCCAGGCAAGAAAATTTGCCTGGTGGGCTATGGTCCATGGAGCCTCAGAGAGTTGGACATGACTGAACACATTTTAAGTGCTTCCCATGTGGCACTAGTGGTAAAGAAATCACCAGCCAATGCAAGAGACATAAGAGATGTGGGTTCAGTCTCTGGGTCGGGAAGATCCCCTGGAGAAGAAAATGGCAACCCACTCCATTATTCTTGCCTGGAGAATTCCAAGGACAGAGGAGCCTGGCAGGCTGTAGTCCATGGGGTTGCAAACAGCTGAACATGACTGAAGCGACTTAGCACCCACGCAGGAGGAAGAGGCTGCAGTATGTCCAGGCTCTGAGGCACCAGGGGGCATGCTAGAGCCCAGGATGCTTTTAGTAACCCAGGAAATGTGTTAGTGTCTTCTAACATGACATGAAAACATTTGCTACCAGTGCTATCATAAAACATTATTTAAGCAAATAAATTTCTGTCCACGAAGGCAAACATTCCTAAAGTCCCCCAAAGACATAATGTATCCATGGGGTGTCAGACTCTGCTTGGACACCATGTGCATCCTCACACAGTTCCATGAATTCTCTCATCTAATTCAGTTCACTTATTCATGTTCAGTTTTATGGGGGCCTTCTGTTATTAGCCTCCAGACTACTTCTCTTAATAAGAGCTACTCTGTTTTCAGCAACAAGAAAGAGATTGGGGCTTGGTGGATCAGTCTATCTACTTACCTATCTACTTGTCTTCCTATCTATCCATCTATATATCATTTATTTATCATCAATTATGTACCAGTTTATTTGTATAGAGACTTAGAGAGCCAATAAGCCTGACCAGGACTACCATGGTTTCTCTCCACACACTGTGATAAATAAACATGTTATCTCAGAAAACTTAAATTCTCAGTTTGAGAAATTATATACAACTTGACATACAACATCTTTTTGTGGGTGATGTTTAGTAGGTTAATTCCGTTTAACTTAAGTTTGTTTATTAAGACATCTTTGACAAATTGCCTGAGATTGAATTAACATGGCCTTTGCTAGGTTCTATACTGGAAACTTTTATAAAAATGTTTAGCAACAACTTGTCCCAAACCCTTATCAGTGGATTCCAACTTGTGTTCTGAAGATCCCCCACTGCATAGACAGGATTTCTTTCCAGACACCCCTCAGTGGCTGCACTAGGGGAGTAAGGTATCACAGGCAGGATGAAACTTGCTTCCTCTTCCTGGACCTCTTTCTATTTATAGCAGCTCTGGTTGACTTTTGGATACCACATTAAGATTTTATTTGAACAATAGGTTCTTCCGTGGCTAAATAAAACTTGTGAACCATTCTCTATAACAGGAAGCTGTAATTCTTTATCCATGACAACATTTTTGAGCACTGACATACTTTTAAAAAATGCAAGTGTGTGTGTCTAAGCAATTTAAAAGTAATAATACTTTATTTTTAAAGATTGGGTTTTTAAATATGATGCTTTTACTCCACTTATTTCTTTCAACAGCTGAGTATTAACTGGCTATTCAGTCAGGATGGCTGCTATCCAAAAGTCTACAAGCAATAAATGCTGGAGAGGGTGTGGAGAAAAGGGAACCCTCTTACACTGTTGGTGGGAATGCAAACTAGTACAGCCGCTATGGAGAACAGTGTGGAGATTCCTTAAAAAACTGGAAATAGAACTGCCACATGACCCAGCAATCCCACTTCTGGGCAGACACACTGAGGAAACCAGATCTGAAAGAGACACGTGCACCCCAATGTTCATCGCAGCACTGTTTATAATAGCCAGGACACGGAAGCAACCTAGATGCCCATCAGCAGACGAATGGATAAGGAAGCTGTGGTACATTTACACCATGGAATATTACTCAGCCGTTAAAAAGAATTCATTTGAATCAGTTCTAATGAGATGGATGAAACTGGAGCCCATTATACAGAGTGAAGTAAGCCAGAAAGATAAAGACCAATACAGGATACTAATGCATATATATGGAATTTAGAAAGATGGTAACAATAACCCTATATGCAAAACAGAAAAAGAGACACAGATGTACAGAACAGACTTTGGGACTCTGTGGAGAAGGCGAGGGTGGGATGTTCTGAGAGAACAGCATCGAAACATGTATATTATCAAGGGTGAAACAGATCACCAGCCTAGGTTCGATGCATGAGACAGTGCTCAAGGCTGGTGCACTGGGAAGACCCAGAGGGATGGTGTGGGGAGAGAGGTGGGACGGGGGATCGGGATGGGGAATACGTGTAAATCCATGGCTGATTCATGTCAATGTATGGCAAAAACCACTACAATATTGTAAAGTAATTAGCCTCCAACTAATAAAAATAAATGGAAAAAAAAAAAAACAAACTCTGGCTGTTGATGGTTAGAAAAGTCCTACAACCTTTGGCATACTCTGAGATCTCAACTAGTTAGGGACTCATAGAGAAATTCTATCTTTGATAATAAACATGTCTACTAAGTTTTGCCATTGACAAGGAAGAGAGAAGGGGAAATGTTGCAATTCTAGTTCCTTAATAGTTACTTTTTTAAAAGATTTTTTTTATGTGGATCATTTTTAAAGTCTTTATTGAATTTGTCACAATATTGCTTCTGTTTTATCTTTTCTTTTTTTTTGGCCAAGAGGCTTGTGGGATCTTAGGTCCCCGATCAGGGATGGAACCCCTACATTGGAGGGCAAAGTCTTAACCACTGGACAGCCAATGAAGTCCTAAGAATCTGTTTTTTAAAGACAGGTATTTGGCTCTTACTGACTTCTGAAACATGGATGTTCTCTTGGATAAGTACCTGACCCAGGCAAACCCATTTGTAAATTGGAAAAGACAGAGAGGATTTGAATGCACGCACCTGGAACAAGAGAACTTCTTTTTTCCATAAATAAAAAAACCTTTCTGGGGTTGATTTCCATAAGTGCACATTTTCTCTTCATAATTCCAGTCATTAATCACCAAGCAGTGTTTAATGAGCACCTGTGGGGTCATAGATTCCACTGTCCAACCTGAAAACTCAAAGTTGGGGTCACCTCTTGATTTGGGGTAAGAAGTATAATGTACCCACGGGGTCTGGTTCCGACTCATCTGGCATCTCCGTTTTTGACAGAACTGGGATCAAGGCACAGGACTTTGGTGTCTTCTCTTACGTGTCTGATTGTTCTTGAATCTAGGGTCTCTCAACCTTCGCACTGAAGACATCTGGGTGTGAATGGGTACTGCAGGGGAGGGCTATCCTGTGCGTGGTAGGAAGTTCAGCAGTATCTCTGACTTCTACCCACTAGATGCCAATAACACTCCTACCCCAGCTGTGACAGCCAAGACTGTCCCCAGACGTGGCCAAACGTCCCCTTGCAGGGGTGATAGGTGAGAGTGAGGAGGAGTAAACTGTCCCCTTCTGAGAGCCACTTCCCTCTAACCCCTGAGGACCCCAAGTCTGAGAATCCTGCCAGGAATGACTTGGTCACCACTAGGCATGTTTCTCAAGGAAACCCATGTACTTTAACCAAGTCAATGTTCTCAGCACTGGCTACACTCATTTAGAATCACCCAAGATGTTTACTAAGTTGTTTTTTTAGAAGTTCCCCAGAGATCTTAATTTGTAGATAGGACAGACAACCTCTAAACTAAGTGTACTTAGCAATCTTATTACTCATAAAAACTCCAAACAAACACGTCACTCCAAATTTATTTCAAATAGGAAATGCCAGTATTTTCAGAGCAAGAAGAAATTCCATCTGTCAGTCTATTACTGTCTATTAAAGGCCCCTGGAGACATGTCACATGTGCTTTTGGTTGTTCTGTTATCATTACAAAACAGTTGAGAAACTGGGTAGTCTGGGAATTCTGAGCTTTGTAACAGCTAAAGCGCATCACTTGATGTAGAACAATTTCTTGTGCTTATAATTCACAGAGACTTTTTACCTTTTAATTTTTACACTTTTAATTTTATATTGGAGTATGGTCGATTGACAGTGCAGTGATAAAGTTTCATTTCAGGTGGACAGCAAAGGGACTCAGCCATACATACACATGTACCCATTCTCCCCCAAACTCCCTCTCATCCAGACTGCCTCATAACATCGAGCAGAGTTCCCTAATTCACTGACTCTTGACTAAAGTGACAGGGAGGAGCCTGACCAAGAGGAAATTCCTGGAATGTACAATGCTGGGATGGTCAGGAAGATCAGGACTTAGCAAGACTAAGTGTGGCCTAGGAAAGGTCACCCTTAGTCACCTCTGATAATGTTCTTCAGCAGATGAAAAATATGGGCTACCTCTTCCCTTTGTAGTGTTTCTGGGAATAAAATCAGACAATGGCAGTCTTTATAACTTAGGATCCAAAAGAATGTTGCCCAGGCTCTGTATAAATTCTGGCAGCTGCCAATCCCTCTTCTGGTGAGCCAGGAGGGGCTGGTCAAACTTTTTGTGCAGTTCTGAATCTGATATGTGTAGGATGCATTCGATGATGTTCAACTTTCCATGGGACCTTAGGCAACTCAAATTCCCTAAGGTTTTGTTTTCTAATTTGAAAGATGAACAGCTTGATATTTACCCCAGACGGTCACTAGGAGGATTCAATTAGATAATGTGTGTGAAGATGCTTTGTGAAAGGTAGAGCCCAGTACGTAGCCAACTGTAAACCCAGACCTGAGCATGCTATTACATGATTGCATTCAGTTCATATTTCTCTGGTTTGTCCTCCGGTTGTTCTGTCTCCAAGTCTGGGTTCAGATCTGGGTGGTGGATTTCAATGAGAAGAAAATAGATGAGGCCTCCAAGAGCAGCACCAACCAAAGGGCCCACTACAGGAATCCACCAGAAGTTATTCCCAACTCTGAAAGCAAACAAAGAAATTAGTGATACATCGCTTGGCCTTCCTTCTGGTATCACTGCTGGTTACTCACTAACCAGCTAGTTGTTCTCCTGCTCATGGCTCCTTTTTAAATCAGCAAGAGCTAAGTAGAATGGCACTCATGGTAACTTGGTAACCAGTATCCTTTCACTGGCTGGACCCTCTTGAGTTGGATGTGTTGTGCCAGGCTTAAAGGGAGGAGCAGGTTCCCTGCCTGACCTTACTGGTAAGCAAGGTCATTTGCATCCTATGATTGAGGGGATGCCAGAAAAATGTCTGTGTTAATTGCTTAAAGGTACTATTTTGCAGGATACTGATTTCAGTTGACCAATTCCATTGTTCTATTAGTACCTGTAAGAGAAATGTCCCATTTATTTTCCTTTCAGAAAACATAGTCCCTGAACCCATGGCAACAATTGAGGGCATCTAGGGCAAGTTCACCACATTAAATGTACTTCCCTGGTAGCTCAGATGGTAAAGAGTCTGCCTACAATGTGGGAGACCAGGGTTCAATCCCTGGGCTGGGAAGATCCCCTAGAGAAGGAAATGGCAACCCACTGCAGTATTCTTGCCTGGAAAATCCCATGGACTGAGGATCCTGGTAGGCTACAGTTCATGGGGTCGCAAAGACTCAGACACGACTGAGCGACTTCACTTTTTCACTTCAGGGTAAGTTCAGGTCAATCATTCAGGAGTTGCCTTTCCCTCATACTGAAGTGGCGCGTCCTAGGGATTGTGAATGGAAGGGAGCTGTGGAGAGATTCCTGGACATGATTGGTGCATGAGGGCAATCACAAGATAAATAATCAGGAAACATTTGTCAATGAATAAATTAAAAATTCAAAGGTAGATATATGAATTAAATACTAAATATAATTTAATTCCATACTTATATTTTGAGGTCACAGCTTACTCAAGTGTATTTTCTGATACAGAAAGTTCTCTCCTCCAGAAGTTCTCAGTGTCAGTACATTATATTGGAGGTCTAGTTCTGGGAGAAATCAGGTGTCTCTGTGAATTGTCACCATCTCTTCTGGGGACAGAAAATCCATTTAGATAATTCAGTAGAAAGGACCATGAGTGCTCTGAGCAAGTAAAAACTATACAGGATAGTTGTATAGTTGTTTAAGGATATGTGCATTTGAGATAAAACTTTTTAAAAGAAGGATAATTATGAAAAAATAAAGAAGGATAATTATGAAAAAGTTCAGGGTAATGCAGAGGAGGCAGAGGAAACAAAAGGAACACAATTCTGCATAGGAATTTCACAGTGTTTTATTTGGGGGACATATTCATGGCTGCTATTTACAATTTCATTTTTAATAACTATACATATTTCCATGGAACTGTTTGTATTGAACTTTTATTAGAAAGAATAATAAATGAAATATTATATTATTTAATGTAATATTTTTAATAGAATTATTTTAAAAATAATAAAGGGGGGCCTATTCTAGAATCCATGAGACCTAGTTCTAATCTCAGGAGTGTCCTGGGTTTAGAGCACTTAGCACATTGCTCTGTGTGTGTGTGTGTGTGTGTGTGTGTGTGTGTGTGTGCGCGTGCGCGCGCGCTCAGTTGTGTCCTACTCTTTATGACTCTACAGACTGTAGCCTCCAGGCTCCTCTGTCCATGGGATTCTCTACTCCAGTGGAGTGGGCTGCCATTTCCTCCTCCAGGGGATCTTCCCAACCCAAGCATCGAAACCAAGTCTCCCGTGTCTCCTGCATTGGCAGACAGGTTCTTTACCACTGAGCCACCTGGGATCTCAGGACTACAGAAGGTCTTTGAGCAAGTCTCCCCATCTCTGAGCTTCGTACTTCCATCTATACCGTGGTCCTTTCCAGCCGTATCATGCAAGCAGTCTCTTAGATCCTGGATCTTAGATCATAAATGCAGGCTCCAGGGAAGAGCACTGAGATTGAGCACAGTGGCCACCAGATGGCACTCTTACTGTGCAGGAAAGAGGATGTCGCACTCCACTCTTCTCACAGAACCTTATCCCATGCCTCCAAATTTTCTATGAAAAGAATTTTCTGTGAGAGGCACCTTCTCTTCAGCACATACTGCTGCTGTTTAATCAGTCATGTCCAACTCTGCGACCCCCCTGGGCCATATCCCACCATCCTCCTCTGTCCATGGGATTTTCCAGGCAAGAATACTGGAGTGGGTTGCAATTACCTTCTCCAGGGGATCTTCCTGACCCAGGGATTGAACTCACATCTCCTGCTTGGCAGGTGGATTCTTTACCACTGAGCCACTGGGGAAACTCTCTTCAGCACATGAAGTGAATTTAACCACCTTATTTGGCCCATCACTTCCTTTTTTCCTAGCACTGATTTGTGGTGAATCTCTCACTGTCATTTAACAGATTAGGGGCTAAGATACCTGCCAGCATGCATGTCCTCCTTTCACTGTCTGGACCCTCTTGGGCTGGATATTTTGTGCTAAGGTCACAAGGCTTAAATGGAGGAGATTTGATGTGGCTTCCTGCCTGGCCTTACAGGTAAACAAGGTCATTGGTGTGCTGTGATTTGGGGGGGATACCATAAAAGTGTGTCAGTTGCATAGGGTACTATCATCAAGGATTCATTTCTTTGGCTAAGTTATTTTAAAAATTAACAACACCCATGAGATCCTTCATCTATTAAGCTATTAACACTTTAATGTGAATTAGTGAAGACCACTTGCTTACATCCTAATGTGTGTGTGTGTGTGTGTGTGTTTTAATTGCTCAGTCATGTCTGACTCTTTGCAACCCCATGGACTGTAGCCCACTAGGCTCCTCTGTCCATGGGATTCTCCAGGCAAGAATACTGGAGTGTGTTCCCATTTCCTTCTCCAGGGTATCCTGCTGACCCAGGGATCAAACCCAGGTCTTCTGCATTGCAGGCAGATTCCTTACCATCTAAGCCACCAGGGAAGCCCAAGAGTACTGGAGTAGGTAGCCATTCCTTTCTCCAGGGGATCTTCCCGACCCAGGGATGGAACCCTGGTCTCCCTCATTGCAGGCAGATTCTTTACCGTTGGAGCCATCAGAGAAGCCCTTTTACATCCTAGTACTTAAGGGGAAGCAAGAGCCAGATAGGGTCTGTCTTGCCCTTGTCAGACTCTCGGGAACCTACTTCCCTGTCATCCTCACTTCTTGCCATATAGGGTCAAATAAGGGTCTGAGAATAAGGCAGTCTAGGTTTCATCTGAGATCCTGGATGTGGATTCAAACTAGGAGATCTTCTGAGATGCTTGTCTTGGGTGGAAAACCCTGAAAGGATGGAACTCTAGAGACCCTTTGGAGTCCTATTACCACTCAAAGGTTTTCTTTTGAACCTTTGGTAGAGGATTATCAGCCAGCCTAGCTATTTCATAACTGGTATCTGCCCCTTCTACTCCTTTTTAATTTCTTTTATATAATGATGTCAGATTAATTTTTGGTAAATTGAAGTCCTAAACACATCAAACTTTTGCCCTAAATCCTTTGCTGCTCCCTATAATCTATAGAAAAGAGAGCAACAAAAATCCCAGAGTCTTGTTCTAGAAATCTAGTCCTCTATGATCTGAAACAATTGCTCTTCCAAGTTTCTTCATACAGCCTTCCAACTAGACTAGAGCATGTGTCATTTTAATATACTGTCTTTAGATATAGATGCCTCTTTGCTTGAAATAGCCTCTCTGTCTCTGATTGAACATGTCCAAATACTATAAAACAACCCTACTTTCACTCCCATAGTTCCTAAATTTGGAGCTGCAAATCTTCTCTCAACTCCTGGGGTTAGTCATTTGACAGCTTCAACCTGTGTAAAGCCTATGCTCACCCTCTGAAACAGAACATAAACAAAGCAGTAAAGGGCATCTTTAGCACTGGGCCTTGAATAAGGAATTAGGAAGCTGCATGGATGAATGAATGCATGCATGAGGGGAAAAATCCTGATCCTAATAAGGGATGCGGTGCTCAGAGTTTGGCATTAGGTGATTTCAACATCACAGATGTGGGCTCCTGCCATATACTCAACAAAGCAAAGAGAACAGGCAAGACCTGTTTGAGAACTACCATCACTCTTAGAGCTTTGGGTGAATCACTAAGCAAGGCTCAAAGCAAGGCCAGATCCCTCTGGCGCGTCTTTGTTTTAGGGGTCTGTGTGAAGCTCACAGAGGTGTCTTGGTGGTGAGGTGAAGACAGTGGTCTCCTGGAGTGAACCTCAGGAAACTGGAATTAAAGGAAACTCATTGGTTAATTCTGGGCTTTGGAAATAAGGAGACCTTTAACATATGTTCTCAATGGTCCATTGGAAGAATACAAAGGATCCATCCTAGCTGTGAACATTTTGTTCCACCTTTTCATGTTCTAGTATGGTCATTGTGGAACAGAGCTCCTCAACTGTGGTACTCTTAGCATTTTTGGCTGAATAATTCTTAGTTGTGGGGATCTGTCCTGGGTACTGTAAGATGCTTGGCAGTATCCCGCGTTGGACTCTATCCACTAGATACTGGTGACAAGTTCTGCCCCCACCATGCCCAGCTGTGACAACCCAAAGTGTCACCATGCATTGCCAAACATCCTTGGGGGCAAAATTGCCACTGGCTGAGAACCACTGCTCTAGAAAATTCATTGTATTGTTTGTTCCTTAAAGATAGGGTATGTTGGCGACTTTCCTGGTGGTCCAGTGGTTAAGAATCTGCCTGGTGATGCAGGGGTCTTGTGTTCAATCCCTGATCAGGGAACTAAGATCCCACATGCCATGGAGCAACTATGCCTGCATGCCACAACTGGAGAGAGAGTCTGTGCACTGCAACAAAAGGTTCTGCATGACGTGGGGAAAATCCCATGTGCCGCAACTAAGACCCAACACCACAAAAGAAACAAAAAAGACAAGGAATGATGCTTGATTCTTTTTGTATCCTTCGTCTCCTAGAACATATGTGGCACAGAGTATTTATCCATTCTTTTATTCAATAGCTTTCATTGAGGCTTTCTATGTGCTAGACCCTATTTCAGTCACTGCAGACAGAGCAGTGAAAACACGGTTGAGGTCCCTGTCCTCACAATGCTTACTCTGTAGTGGCTCCAGTGCTCCCAGTGGTGGTGATTAGAATAGTGTCAGTGATTCCTCTCTGTCTCCCTCCCCCTTGTCTCTCTGTCTTACACACACACACATCATAAACCACCAGTGATACGTTCCACACTTATGACGAGGGTGCTCTTCCCCTCACCCTCCCATCTGCGCTCTCTTGGATCTCCAGGTCGGAGCCCAGCCTTCCCCATTGAGGCGCAGCAGGAATCTTCCTCCCTCTTCCCCCATCATTTTGTTACTTACGTGAACACCTCAAACCCCCAACCTGCCAAAGCAGTGAAGAGTCTGGGACTCAGGTCTCGAGCCGGGTTCATGGCACAGCCACTGTTCATCCCCAGAGAGGAGGCGATGGTAACAATCAGGAGGCCAATGATAACAGGCTCTAGACCTCTGGGGACTCCCAAGTTTCTTGAGTCAAAAATGGCAAAGATGACAATGAGGAGGAGCGTGGTGGCCACTACCTGGGTAAGGAGAAAATGTACGAGGGGTTCAACTTATATTCTTCCCACTGGCCCACCTCAAAATGCACCCTCTATTATTAAAAACAAACCTAGTAAAAAGCAACATACACTGGCTGAGCACCGTGTCAGAGCCTTTTCTTCTCATAGCAGTCCTAGACGTGGGTGCTCACATCTCTCTCCTTTACAGACTGGTTACCTGACCGAGGTGACACAGTCAGTGGCAATCAGGTGTGGGTGCAGAGAGTTTAACTCTAAAGACTGTATCTCAACTACACTGACCTGCTAAGCTACTACCAGATAAATAGAGGGCAAGCTGCAGGCTGGAGAAATGAACAAAGGGGCTCATTCAAATTGGTGAGAAAAATGGTGTGAGATGTCAATAGATACATGGGCAAAGGAAATGAAAAGACAGCTCATGAAAGAAAAATAGATTTGAGAAACAAATAAGTGGGGAAAACTGATTGGTAATGAAAAAAATGCAAGCAATACTAAATGTTAGGGAAATGATATAGTCCTCTCAGGCTTTCCTGGTTGAACTAATCATGTTTTATACTTTTGAAAGACAATGTAGCAATGATTTAGCAATATGTATTTTAAAAAGCCCATAAACGTGTGTACTCAATTGGACCCAGTTGGATACTTGAGAACTACACCTTGGAAATAATCTAAAATATGGAAAAATCATAAAATGAGTATGCAAATACATAATTAAGCATTATTTATAGTACTGGAAAACTGGATTCCACATCAACAGGGCAAAAGCAATTGTGTAGTGCCCATTCTATAGTCTATTATACAGCCACTAAAAACAATAAATATGAAATCTGTCTGTACAATGTGATGATTAAATCACACATTAATATGAAATATTTTTCTAGGTTAACATGAAAATGAACAGGTATGTTTTTTTTAAAAAAAATTTAGAAAACGAAAACTATGTGGTAACATTTTTTAAAAAATCAGAGGCTTCCCTCGTGGCTCAGTTGGTAAAGAATTCGCCTGCAGTGAAGGAGACCCGGGTTTGATTCCTGGGTCAGGAAGATCCACTGGAGAAGGAAATGACAACCCACTCCCGTATCCTTGCCTGGAGAACCCCCGTGGACAGAGGAGCCTGGCGGGCTACAGTTTATGGGGTCACAAAAGTCAGACACGACTGAGCGAGTAAGCACATACATGTGGTAAAAATTTTTTTTTTCACATGTGGTAAAATTTAAAAATACTTATGACAGGTAAAAAATTATATGTGCACTATATTTTATACTTGAAAATAACATAAAAGACAAGTTGTAAGGGATTATACAAACAATGGTAGCAGGTATTTTGAAGTGGTGTGGTATAGAGGGTGTTTCCCCCAGTCTCTACTTTCTAAAATTTCTAAACTATTATTTGGAAATCATATTACTATTTTACTTTAACAACGAAATGACAGCCACTATCTACCAGATACTTATTATGTGCCAGGTACTTCATTGCTTTTTCTCATTAGAACCTCACACTAATCTGTGAGATAAATCCTATTTATTCACAATTTACAGATGAGAAAAGGAGGATTGAAAGAGGTTAAGAAACTTGCCCAAGGGCACAGAGCTCCTAAGCAGAAGAATCAGGATGAGACTCAGACAACTGATTTAAGAACAGAATAGTTGTGCTCTTGGCTACATGACAAATGCTTGGATGCCCCTTGTTTAAATGTCAATAAGGAGAGACACTTCTAGCTGCCTGGAGAGTCTAGATAAACCTATATACATGGGGAGACACCAAGGACCCTCAGCTCGCCTACCACACTTTACAGTTCTTGAACTGAGAACAAAACGTCTTTTCTCCAGATCTCTACATTTACATGATGTGAATAAATGAGACAGTTTTGCAAAGCAAACCCCGTTTGCCCCTACTGGGGTTGAAATGTCCACTCCTCCACTTTTCTCTGAATTTCAGCTGATGTGAAACAAGTGTACTTTTTAAAGAGGAAGCAGGAAACTCTTAGTGATTCAACTTTGGCAAGTGCAAGAATTTGTCAGCAAAGCTAGGGTTATGCTTAGGGACCTCCAACTTTGGAAACACAGACTTTCCTTTCTGATAGGCCTGTGATGTTCCTATGCATCCTCCTTATTAGATTATGTCTTTTCACTGAAGTTGGGTCTTTGTTGCATATACACTTACTTGTTCTGCAAACGCATTCGCCAGAGACAGATACGGAGCTGGGTATGTTGCGAAAATGTGTGCTGTTGCATTTTCTCCCACGATGAGCAGTTTTCCACCAGCAAAAGACATAAATGCGTCTACAGAAGACAGAACTCTGGCACGTTAGTGTCCTTTGGGCAGAAGAGAGGGAGGCCTATGCTGGGTCTTGTGCTGAGCAAGTACAAACAAATAGCCAGGTTCAGTTTGGCAGATCCATATCATTCGCCTCTCTTTGTTTCATAGTATGGTAGTTTTAGAGATGCCCAGAGAGCTCCCAGGGTGACGGGTCAGAGAGAGAAAGCCCTGGCTGCCCCGGATGGTTCTCCCCACACTTGAGCCAAGTCCTTATTCAGTGGGTCTTGGGAACCAATTTTCTCTAAGGGGATTGTTGGAATTTGCAAGATTGACTAAAAGCCAAAGTGAAGCTTAGACCTGCTCTAGGCAGAATTCATGATTCCCAGAGGGTTCTCAGTAACCCCTAATACCAGTCCAGCATTTGAGGGCATCAAGTACAGTGAAGATGCGCTTAGAGCAAGAGACACAGCAGACCCTGACATAGCCAGTGTGGTCTAGGTTGTCCCAGACCCCCAGGCCTCTCCTGACCCAGCAGCTGACTCTCCAGGTTTCTGGTCTGATCTCAAGTTCTCCTTCAGTTTTCTTACACTCTAATTCTTAGGATAGTCTGTGGGAAAAGGTGCCTTTCCACAGGTACAGCTATTAGGCTTGGCTCATAAATTCTAGTTTCCTAAGTGTTCCAGCTTGAGAGATATAAGGTATTGAGATTTACTTTGGGTTAGATACAAGGAACTACTTTAACAGTTGATTTTATGGAACCCCAAGATTTTTTAGTTTGAAGGGATTCTGAAGGCATCTAGTTCATTCCCTCATTTTCCAGAGGAGGAAACTGAGACCAATAAGGTCAGATGACTTATTGAAGCCACACAGCTACTTACTTAGTTCACATGGAACTAAAGTCTGGATCTTCCATTGTCAGAACTTTGATTCCCCCAGGACTGCTGCCAAATGGAAGCCCTGGCTGTTGGACAAAAGGGAGATGGGGTTCCCTACTCACCCCATTTCTCTGCTGTGTTCCTTCCCTCAAAGGCTTTGCTCCAAATTCCTTCTCTAAATACTTACTCATCATTCCCCTTGCCACTAGTCAATGACTTCTCTCCCAGCCAATTCAGAGAAAGCCATGGAAAAGCCAGTCGCCTGTTGTTTGCTTTGGCATTGTTTACACTGTAGTACTTGTTGGGTCTAAAGATAGAATTCCTTTATGTTCTCCCCTTCATTTAAGTTGTAATCATTTTCACTAAGAAAATGATTCACTTCATGAATGTGCCCTGAGAATAATGTTGGCCCTGTTAATTAGAACTTAGGACCCTTAAAAGTGCTTCCCTGATGGCTCAGATGGCAAAGAATCCACCTGCAATGCAGGAAACCCAGTTTCAATCCCTGGACTGGGAAGATCCCCTGGAGAAAGGAATGGCAACCCATTCCAGTATTCTTGCCTGGAGAATTCCATGGACAGAGGAGCCTGGCAGGTTACAGTCCATGGGGTCACAAAGAGTTGGACACAACTGAGCAGCCAACACTTTCACTTTCATTCAGGACACTTAGAACTGCCTGTCAAGTGTATGATAGACTCTGTCCTGTTCTTCCTTGTCTCACCTCTTCCTGCCAAGTAATCCTGAATTTCAGCTTAGACCCAGCCCTCCCTAATCTCTGAACTTGGGGGCCCTACTCACCATAGTAAATGCCAAAGAGGGTTGCAGCCCCTACAAAGGCTCCCAAGAGCTGGGCCCCCACATAAAAGGGGAATTTGAACCACTTCATCCGTCCAAAAAGACACAATGCGAAAGAAACAGCTGGGTTGACGTGGCCACCTGCAAAGAAGACAAGGTGATTAAGAAAGTCAGAGGGCAGGCCAGGGAGAACTACTGTGAAGAAAAGCTTGTCTAGGGACTGCAGGCAGAACTCAGTCTTCTAGGTAAGGAACCATATGTGAGGACACAGAGGGGGCTGTGTGTGAGAGTGGGGAGGAAGAGAGGACTATTAATCCTTATGGCATCATTAGATACTTTTCAGGAAGTTTAGCTTTCTCAAAGTCAAATTTATAAAGAAACTTGTACTCAAGTGGCTTATTTTCCATCTCTGTCTATTTATATGTCTATCATTCTGTCCATCTATCATCTCTGTCTACTGGGCTTTCAGTTCAGTTTAGTCACTCAGTCGTGTCTAACTCTTTGCAACCCATTATGGACTGCAGCACATCAGGCCTCCCTGTCCATCACCAACTCCCAGAGCTTGCTCAAACTCATGTCCATCGAGTCAGTGATGCCATCCAACCATCTCATCCTCTGTCATCCCCTTCTCCTCCTGCCTTCAATCTTTCCCAGCATCAGGGTCTTTTCAAATGAGTCAGTTCTTCGCATCAGGTGGCCAAAGTATTGGAGTTTCAGCTTCAGCATCAATCCTTCCAATGAATATTCAGGACTGATTTCATTTAGGATGGACCAGTTGGATCTCCTGGCTGTCACTCTCAGGAGTCTTCTCCAACACCACAGCTCAAAAGCATCAATTCTTCAGTGCTCAGTTTTCTTTATAGTCCAACTCTCACATCCGTACATGACTACTGGGAAAACCATAGCTTTGACTAGATGGAGCTTTGTTGTCAAAGTAATGTCTCTGCTTTTTAATATACTGTTTAGGTTGGTCATAGCTTTTCTTCCAAGCATCTTTTAATTTCATGGCTGCAGTCACCATCTGCAGTGATTTGGGAGTCCAAGAAAATGAAGTCTGTCATTGTTTCCATTATTTCCCCATCTATTTGCCATGAAGTGATGGGACTGGAGGGGCCATGATCTTCGTTTTTTGAATGTTGAGTTTTAAGCCAGCTTTTTCACTCTTCTCTTTCACTTTCATCAAGAGGCTCTTTAGTTCTTCTTTGCGTTCTGCCATAAGGGTGGTGTGTCATCTGCATATCTGAGGTTATTGATATTTCTTCTGGCAATCTTGATTCCAGCTTGTGCTTCATCCAGCCCAGCATGTTGCATGATGTACTCTGCATATAAGTTAAATAAGCAGGGTGATATAATACAGCCTTGACATACTCCTTCCTCAATTTGGAACCAGTCTGCTTTTCCATGTCTGGTTCTAACTGTTGCTTCTTAACCTGCATAGAGATTTCTCAGGAGGCAGGTAAGGGGCTCTGGTATTCCCTTCTCTTTA
Source organism: Cervus canadensis (assembly GCF_019320065.1). Classification (NCBI taxonomy): domain Eukaryota; kingdom Metazoa; phylum Chordata; class Mammalia; order Artiodactyla; family Cervidae; genus Cervus; species Cervus canadensis. The sequence goes on from NC_057391.1 coordinate 48,350,267, forward strand.
AGAATTTTCCACAGCTTGTTCTACTGGGCTTTGCCTATCTATAAATCAATAACCCCAAAGAGGTTGATGTAAACTGTTAGCTTCAGTATATTTTAAAATCAATATATTTATATAATATACTTAGAAGATTTAATTCTATAATAAATTGTATATTAGTATATTAAATATAAATTAGTATATTAAATTCTATATTGCTGCTGCTGCCAAGTCGCTTCAGTCGTGTCCGACTCTGTGCAACCCCACAGACGGCAGCCCACCAGGCTCCCCCGTCCCTGGGATTCTCCAGGCAAGAATACTGGAGTGGGTTGCCATTTCCTTCTCCAATGCATGAAAGTGAAAAGGGAAAGTGAAGTCGTTCAGGCCGTGTCCGACTCCTAGCGACTCCATGGACTGCAGCCTACCAGGCTCCTCTGTCCATGGGATTTTCTAGGCAAGAGTACTGGAGTGGGTTGCCATTGCCTTTTCCAAAATTCTATATTAGTAATTCCTAACTCCATGTCCAGAGGATATAGAAATAATATTAGGACTGAAAAAGAGACATGTCTTTAATGGCCCTCCCTTGGTGGGCTCTGCCTCTCTCTGAGGTAAGGGGCTCAGTTTATTTTGAGGTGGTCACAACCTCTGAATGGATTCTCTGTAGTTTCTCTGCAAAGACAATGTATATCTCACACACAGAAATAGAATAACATTTCCTTCACTCCAACCTAAACTCTGACTCAAGAAATCATTCTCTTTGATTCTTACCCATTTGCAAGTTCAGGCAGAGGGCTTGTTGTAGGCTACTGCTATCCCCAGCTGACTTTGCTGTGGCAGCAACAACCACACATATTGAACACTTGCCGGATGCTGTCATATGGGTAATTACACACACTTGATCCTCCTAAGAAACCGGTGAGATGGGTCCTACTCCAGTTTACTGGTTGGGAAACTGAGAAGTCAAGTAACAGTTTACGGTCACATGGCTAATAAGTGGTAGGTCTCAGATTAAAATCCAAGCTTATTTGAACTCTAGGGCCTATGTTTTGACTTTTCTAGGTTTTCTTTACCAAGTTTATAAAGGGTTTCTCTGCCTTAGAAGGCAGGCAAAAAAATTTCAAAAGTCATCTTTGAACATATGGGCTTGATTCCTAGGGACGAAGGACACACATGTGAAGAGTACAGAAGACATTTAGTGTGTGTGTTGGGGGGATTAGAGTGACTGTCAGTGTAACAACACTGAAATGTGGACCTCCGGGTTGTGGAAATAGCTGTAAACAAAGCAGTGATAATGATGGTGATGATGACAATGACACTTTGCCGTTTGACTCCACACAGAACCTACTGATAAGCTTGTTTTTGGAAGCCTCCCTCCTCTCATTGCCTCCAGGAAGAAAGTTGTGCTTCTCCTGAATCTCTAAGCCAAGGTGGGCTTGCAGTGGGGAGGGATTCTGACTGCTGGCTAAACTATGAGCGCCCTGTCTTCACCTGCCTCTGCCCCTCAGGGGCTCATATGAACAAGAAAATGTCAATACATCAAAGCGCAGGTGACTTCCTGAAGACTTACACATGCGTCACCTGTTTTGTTTTGCTTTTAAATCTAAGAGAGTCATAATTCTGGAGGCTGGCAAGAGCACAGCTTACTAGGAAGCTAGAAACAGGGCTTAGAAGAGCGGACCACACAGGGCAGGGGAGAAGTTCCTGGAGCCAGCCCTGTTTCTCTTCTTCCAGAGGCCAGCTGGAGGGTCACCGCCACCCGGCCAGCCTGGAGGGACCCAATGTGAAAGGACATGGGGACATAAGAAATCACCTCCAATCAAAAATATCTCCCCTGAGATGAGTCCACCAATGGGAGAGTTATTATTTAGCAAGCTCCTCTTCCAAAATAAAACTTGGTGTAGGTTTAAAGCATAAAAGATTTATGCTTTCAGTCTCTCAAAAGCACTCTGAGGCCAAAACTACTATTCACCTTGACTTTCACATACCAAAAGGCACTTAATAGGTGTTCAAGATATGAAAGTTGGGGATGTAAATAGCCAGAGGTCTTTATTGAGATAGCTCAGGCTACAAAGATCTACAGAGGGAAAGCTGTTTGAGGGTCAGAGAGGGTGTGTCTGGGAGGGCACTTTGCAAAGCAATGAGGAGAGTTTCTCTTTGCAGAGATGCTCACCCTCACCTGAAAGACAAAACAGACTGCAGAAGAAACAGGAGTGTTCAGCTGGAGAGGGCCACGTGCGTATCTTGGCTGTCAAAGTGGTTGTGATGGTCAGATTATTCACACAAAGACCCAGGGGCGGGGGATGGAACCAAAGCCCAGGAGGAGGTCTGAGATGAAAGTCTTACATGAGCAAGGTGATCCGGTTCAGGGTTCTGTCCTAGATGAGTCCCCTTCTCCCTGCCACTCCCTGCCACCCATAGACAACTCTGTGACGGAGATAATCCTACTATTTTAGCTCTCATTAAGCAATCTTGCTTTTTTTCTGGAAATTTTTATTGCCTATAAAATGCTGCATCAGAAACAACTGTCCTAGTCAAGGGACAAGTCAGCAGAGCAAATGCTGAGTGTGGTGTGGTGCATAATCAAGACATTGCAAGACATTGCAGTCTGATTGACCAGACTGGATTGCCAGATTCCTGGCAAGCTCACAAGGGGGCAGGGTAAGTCAGTCCAGTGCAGAGAAGTAATGCTTTCTGTTCCAAAACCAGAGGTCAGCTGACCTTCCCAGTCTGGACCACAAAGTGGGGTCCCATTTATGTTTATGCCTAATATACATTGGTTATTTTTGGAATTCCCAAAGAGGGCCTCACAAGTGTCCACAAACCAGTATGTTAGTTGCAGCCACTATGAGAGAATCACCTCCCCCTCACCATCCCCGCCCCGCCCCCCCCCGCCCCCGCCCAGGCATCTTCCTCTCCTATTCCCCGGGCTGTTAAAACCAATACTGAGTCTGCACTGATGTCATCTTTGGGCCAGTGTGTTATCTGTGCCTGTTTCCCCCAGTTCCCAGGGAACCTGAATAGCACTTAGTTCCAAACAGAGATGGGAGATAAGCTCCCTTTCCCCAGCTCAACACTGCCATCCCAGGTGGCTCGGTGGCAAACAATCCGCCTACCAATGCAGGAGACGTGGGTTCAATCTCTGGGTCAGGAAGATCCCCTGGAGAAGGAAACGGCAACCCACTCCATATTCTTGCCTGGAGAATTCCATGGACAGAAGGGCATGGCAGGCTATCGTCCATCGAGTTGCAAAGAGTTGGACACGACCGAGCGACTAAACAACAGCAATAGCTGCCTTCTATTAGCCGGGCTCAGAGACTGTTCTCCTTGCATTTGGGGATCTCACAGTCTCTCCAAAACACATTGGACAACTCCCGAGCCTTGCTCAGAAACAGCATTTGGTGAAAACAAGCCCCTCTGAGCGCAGGGGCTTAACCAACCCTAGGCTAAAGGCCAGATGGGAAGACCTCACACCATCTTTCACTCCCTCTTCTCCCTTCCTGCTGGTCTCTGCCCCTTTCCTCCCATGATAACTCCAAATATATTAGTGTATGCAAACAGACGTTGACAGCGGTGGTGGTGAAGTGTTAGCTACATTGGTAAGGTCTGGGACCAATTTATCCTAAGTAAATATTTGGTGATATTCAATTCAGGGAGTTAGGTAGGTGAAATACTGCCAAACCATATCTCCACCTTAAAAAAGTAGCTGAGTCTAGCAAACAGAATCCAACAACATATTAAAAAAATCATACACCACGACCAAGTGGGCTTTATCCCAGGAATGCAAGGATTCTTCAATATCCGCAAATCAATCAATGTAATACACCACATTAACAAATTGAAAGATAAAAACCATATGATTATCTCAATAGATGCAGAGAAAGCCTTTGACAAAATTCAACACTCATTTATGATTACAACTCTCCAAAAAGCAGGAATAGAAGGAACATACCTCAACATAATAAAAGCTATATATGACAAACCCACAGCAAGCATCACCCTCAATGGTGAAAAATTGAAAGCATTTCCCCTGAAATCAGGAACAAGACAAGGGTGCCCACTCTCACCACTACTATTCAACATAGTGTTGGAAGTTTTGGCCACAGCAATCAGAGCAGAAAAAGAAGTAAAAGGAATCCAGATAGGAAAAGAAGAAGTGAAACTCTCGCTGTTTGCAAATGACATGATCCTCTACATAGAAAACCCTAAAGACTCTACCAGAAAATTATTAGAGCTAATCAATGAATATAGTAAAAGTTGCAGGATATAACACACAGAAATCCCTTGCATTCCCATACACTAACAATGAGAAAACAGAAAGAGAAATTAAGGAAACAATACCATTCACCATTGCAACAAAAAAGAATAAAATACTTAGGAGTATATCTACCTAAAGAAACAAAAGACCTATACATAGAAAACTAAAACACTGATGAAGAAATCAAAGAGGACACGAACAGATGGAGAAATATACCATGTTCATGGATTGGAAGAATCAATATTGTGAAAATGGCTATCTAGCCAAAGCAATCTATAGATTCAATGC